>NW_015505607.1:520107-528559 GCF_001515645.1 Sinocyclocheilus grahami | reverse complement strand
CTTGAGGAAAGTGGGGGGTGTGGGGGGGGGGGGGGGGGGGGGGGCATTAATGTTTTTGATTAATTTTGACACAAATATGACATTGTACATGAATAATAATCTTATTTATAGCTCGGAAATGGAAGCTTAACGTAAATGTAAAAATGTAGGGAAATAACAAGAAGAATAACAAAGTGCAATAAACTGTAAAATTGTTTGAGCTACAACTCGGTGTCTTTATAACTAAGACAATACATTAAAATAATATGGTAAGAAACACCAGTGTGCAATATCAAGCAGTAAAACGAGCTGTTTTGTACAGTAAAAAAAAAAAAACTGGAAACGGATGACACCGGTGTTGTGCCGAAATCGGTGACCTATCGAAAACTGTGACCAGGGGACGCTGTTCAGCAAATGTTCTCGTGGGAGCCCACATGCATTAGACGATCAGCCGAATGATCAGCGTCAGTTTTCAAAGAAGAAAAACTAGATATTGTTACCAGCACCTAATATAGAAAAGAATTTAAACATTAATGCTACTGTTGTCTGCTAATGTGTTAGCCTACAACTAAGAATGGTTTCCTTATGAGATGTTTTAGCGCTTATGTTAAACATATTTCGATTATCTGATAAATATAGGTCTTATCTTTATTCTTATTACTATTTACTGCAATTACCCAATAATGTTGGAGATCTAGTTTGTTCCTTACAAATGCATGATTGCAGTTGGCTAGGGTCACTGAATCTGACAAGTAAAAATTTATATAACGTTAGCTATCAAAATGTTACCACTCTTTCATAATAACTGACTATAAATGTTTCATAAAGTGACTTGTTTAATAAAGTGTGATGTTGAGCTCCTCTTCTATTTTGTAAAGCATATTGATCAGCTGACATGGTCCTATAGACACAGTATGGTGTGACAGATCAAAATTATAGGCTATACCAAAATGTTACCCCTTTTTACTCTAAGTTTATAAGTCTATGTTCTTCAAACCCATTCAAGTGATGTAAAGATTTCTCCATTTTCCTCTAGGTTTATTCTGGTTTTCTTTTGAGTAACAGTCACCAATTATTAGACATTACAGAAATCATAACCAGAAAAAAAAGAAAACCTCACTAAGCTCATTTTTGTGATGCTTTTGTTTTAGGTTATCATTCAGAAGGTTTGTTATTGCACCACTAACACTGCTGAAACTTTCACCACTGTACAGTCAGCTTAGCTGTATAGGTAACTTAAATGAGTTAACACGAGTTGAACCTAACTTTTTTTTTTTTTAATTAAGAATTGCTTAACTTATTTTGAAAAAGCTGTAAGCTACAAAACATGCATATAAATGTTTTAATTTCAGTTCTGCTTCTCTTGATGCCACATAATACCTTCACATATTACATTTTTTTTATGAAGTGCAGACTGAAATAACAAAGCTATAAAAACAAATATAGCCTAGTTCTTACTGCTTTTTATAAATGATTAAACCAATTAACTGTAGGTCGCCTATATATATCAAACAACTTTTGTTTAAATGAGGAAAAATAAGAGGAGCTGACATCACATAAGTTACTTTATTAAGCATTATAGTCACATGCATTAAATAAAGAGGGGTAACATTTCAGTAGCTTTAAATTTAACCTGTCAGATCCTACTGTATCTATATATCAATATCTAATCAACATGCTTTATGTAAAATAGAAAGAAGAGGAGCTCACACATCACGAGTCACTCTATTAAACATTTTAGTCAGTTATTATGAAAGAAAGAGTGGTAACATTTTGATAGCTAACGTTATATAAATTTTTACTTGTCAGATTCAGTGACCCTAGCCAACTGCAATCATATGCTTTTGTAAGGAACAAACTGTAGCTCTCCAACATTATTGGGTAATTACAGTAAATAGTAATAAGAATAAAGATAAGACCAATATTTATCAGATAATCGTAATATGTTTTACATAACAAGCGCTAAAACATCGTAGTCATAGTAGTAGGCTAACACATTAGCAGACAACAGTAGCATTAATGTTTAAATTCTTTTCTATATAAGAATTTAGGTGCTGGTGACAATATCTTCTTTAGTCTTAAGACATGAAAGATGTTTTCCAGCACCGCTCGTCTCCTCTGACGCTGATCGTCTAATGCATGTGGGCTCCCACGAGAACATTTACTGAACAGCGTCCCCTGGTCAGTTTTCGATAGGTCACCGATTTCGGCACAACACCGGAATTCTCACATTTACAAAAGTCCGCGCCCACTCTAACGGGAAAATGAGGTGGCGAATTTCCTGCTTTGTCAGTTCCTCATTCCTACAACCAATCATCATATTACAAGTAGAAAATGGGAGGTCCCTCTAAGTTACATAGTTTCATTCTCTGAACTCAAATAACTTTTTAATCACTGAGCTATATCAAGAAGGTTTTTGCTTAACACTACTGGGAAAAAACATGTCTTGTAGGTGGTACTGGTTAAAAAAAAGTGATGCGTTTCCACAGGATGATGATTCAGACGATCGCCGCGAGTTTCCCCTCGTTTATGATATTTGTGGTCTTCGACGAATTCGAATTAAAACGAACAGAAAATAACTTGATACGAGTCATTCCACCTACATAGACCGCATTCATTCCTAAGTGGGGAAACTCGGGTGAAATCCGTTGTATCGCTGCCACAGCAGACAGCAGACAGCAGACAGGCGTCGCTTTCGAGGCGCTGCCATTTTGGGTGAAACGTTAATACCAAACAAACTGTTATTCTTTTTAAAGGACAAAAACAAGAACTACAACACTACAAAGGTAATCAAATGTTGATCTCGTCCAACGAAGGTTTACAAAAACACCAACTCACCGTTGGACAAAAGCGGATTTTGTTCAACAGCACGAAACGACCTTTCTTCGGTTCTGTGCGGCTGGTGCTTAGCGGAAATGACGTCACAAGAACCGCGACCAATTTAACAAAGTGTTAACATATGTCATGATTTTATATAAATATACACAAATACACCTTATTTTCCCCTCATTTTCTCTGTGTGTGTGTGTCTGAGTATACACACAGACACACACAAATAATGTTAGGGAATATGTTGCATGTGTGACTGTGAGGGACGGAGAGACGATTTTTGAGACAGTTGCGTTGTCAGTAGATGAACAAAATCTGCGCAAAACCGTAAAATGCATCAAAGTAGTGATGGGCGCTTTTGAAGCACTGCTTCACAAAGTTTCACAACCTTTGCGAATCATTTGTTTTGAAACAGTGGTTCGGAGCGCGTATCCCTAGATATGTATATGTATTGAAAAGGGGGTATTGACAAGTTTACACATTTTCGGAGTTTTAAGTGCTTTTTGCTTCATAGAAAATCGTATAGATTCTTGAAAGATATAAAACAGGGTTTTTAACATGAATAAAAAAAAATATTTAAAAAAAAAATATATATATACACACACACACACTCACCGGCCAATTTATTAGGTACACCTGTTCAATTGCTTGGTAACACAAATTGCTAATCAGCCAATCACATGGCAGCAACAATTTTGTTGCTAAATTTAGCAACTTTTCACACTACACTAGCAACTTTTTCTTCCAAAAGCACCTAGCAACAAATTTAGCTATTTTTAAATTTTATGTGGCTGCTTTTAGCAACTTTTGATAAGTGACTCAAACGATAAAAAGGCACAAGTTTTCCATCTAAATTTCACAAAATGAGTAAACCAAAGATGCCTAGCAGTACACACATCACATGAATTAAGTTAGCTGCTATTAGCAATTGCTCAATTTAATATTAATAACTGAATAATTGTTAATGTATGATACACCTCGTTAGTAGCTTGTACCAGCGATTGTTGATCAGTTAGTACACTGTAAGAAAAATATCTAGAAAAATGGAAAAGGTACTAGTAATTTTCCAGGACATTATCCATTCTCCATTATTCATTATCCATTGTAACCCGAAAACACAAAATACAATGTGTAATTTAAAATGCAGGTAAAAAAAACCCTGTGAAAAATCAATAAGGAAAATTCCTTCATATTAACATAGTAGATTGTGCCCTAGTTTACTAGCTAATAAAAAAACTTAAATTGTAAGCCCTAATTGTTCAATAATTCAATGTTGTATTTAAAAATACAGTTATTTATATTTTAATATTATATTACGTTATATTACTTTACAAACAAATCTAAATGAACATATATAAAATATTTTTTTGCTGAGATTTGATGTAGTGACAATTTTGCGTCATAATTACGTAATGATGTCATCGTGTAATGACATCACAACATCATTTAGCAACAAATTGACCTTCCTTTAGCAACTTCCCCTGAAAATGAGTTGGCAACACTGGTGGTGAAGACGACTTGCTGAAGTTCAAACCGAGCATCAGAATGGGGAAGAAAGGGGATTTAAGTGACTTTGAACGTGGAATGGTTGTTGGTGCCAAATGGGCTGGTCTGAGTATTTCTAAAACTGCGGATCTACTGGGATTTTCATGCACAACCATCTCTAGGGTTTACAGAGAATGGTCAGAAAAAGAGAAAATATCCAGTGAGCGGCAGTTGTGTGGACGAAAATGCCTTGTTGATGTCAGAGGAGAATGGGCAGACTGGTTAGAGACGATAGAAAGGCAACAGTAACTCAAATAACCACTCGTTACAGCCAAGGTATGCAGAATACCATCTCTGAACACACAACACGTTGAACCCTGAAGTAAATGTAAATATGGACCAAAATCTCTGAGGAATGTTTCCAACACCTTGTTGAATCTATGCCACGAATAATTAAGGCCGTTCTGAAGGCAAAAGGGCGTCCAACCCGGTACTAGCAAAGTGTACCTAATAAAGTGGCCAGGGAGTGTGTGTGTGTATATACATGTGTGTGTGTGTGTGTATATATATATATATATTTACATTTAAGTACTAATTCAGGGCTGTTTAAATTGTTTAGCTGTTTAGTGAGTTGATGGCCACTAAAATGTGTGCAAAAAATTTTACCTTTATGGGTACAACTGCTTGTCACTGGGGCAGAACTTTCAAAGGGACACTTTTGTAACTTCTTTACCCTTAAAGGGTGCATATTAGTACCTTAGAGTAGTAATATGTACTCTTATGGTACTATTCTGAACCCTTTAGGGATAAATAAGGTACAAAGGTGTCCTTTTGAGGGTACTTCCCCAGTGATATATATATATATATATATATATATATATACACACACACACCTACATACACATGTATAACTTGCTTTGCCTAAGAGTGCTAAACGTCACCAAACCTGACCCAGCAGCGCAACAGAATAGCTAATTACTGAATCATTTTTCGTGCTTTTACTTACCGACAAAGACGATGACAGAAGAATCGGCAGCAAACGGCAATGTGTTGGTCTAGTAGTCAGTGGTAAGCAGACAAATTCAAAACCTATTTACTATAGTGATTATATGGAAGTTAGGGGACTTTCCGACTTTCTGAAACCAGGGTTGCCAGGTTTTCACAAGAAATCCCAAGCACGAAAAATGATTCAGTAATTAGCTATTCTGTTGCGCTGCTGGGTCAGGTTTGGTGACGTTTAGCACTCTTAGGCAAAGCAAGTTATACATGTGTATGTAGGTGTGTGTGTGTATATATATATATATATATATATATATATATATATATATATATATATATATATATATACACACACACCTACATACACATGTATAACTTGCTTTGCCTAAGAGTGCTAAACGTCACCAAACCTGACCCAGCAGCGCAACAGAATAGCTAATTACTGAATCATTTTTCGTGCTTTTACTTACCGACAAAGACGATGACAGAAGAATCGGCAGCAAACGGCAATGTGTTGGTCTAGTAGTCAGTGGTAAGCAGACAAATTCAAAACCTATTTACTATAGTGATTATATGGAAGTTAGGGGACTTTCCGACTTTCTGAAACCAGGGTTGCCAGGTTTTCACAAGAAATCCCAGCCCAATCTCATTTCGAGGGGGTCCCCAGTTTAAAAAAAAATTTTTTTGGCGGAGTTCCCCTGCTAAAATTCGCATTCCATGGGATAAATATCATGTTATTGGAGTCGCTTCAACCTGCGGACATGAAAAATAACCTGCGGAAAAAGTGTTAAAGAAACCCAACTCAGCGGGAATACCGCGGACGTGGCAACACTTAACCCTTAAACATGAAATGCTGTTCTAAGAGTATTTCAGGCGAGAATGTAGTTGTTTAAAGCTCAAATATGCGGTTTATTTATAAAGATAGCGCCTATTTGAAAATTGGCTTCGCCGAGTTTGGAGACGTGAGCTCCACGCGATCAGCGGGCGCTCAGTGCTCATGTATCCGCCGAGAGCAGCCTCACCTCGGCTAGTCCCTCTGACATTTGCCGCTGGCTTTGATGTAGTGGTTAAACATGAGATATAATTCATTTTGGGTAAATCTTTGGTCTCATGACTCTATGAATTTCAGGCGAGAATGTAGTTGTTTAAAGCTCAAATATGCGGTTTATTTATAAAGATAGCGCCTATTTGAAAATTGGCTTCGCCGAGTTTGGAGACGTGAGCTCCACGCGATCAGCGGGCGCTCAGTGCTCATGTATCCGCCGAGAGCAGCCTCACCTCGGCTAGTCCCTCTGACATTTGCCGCTGGCTTTGATGTAGTGGTTAAACATGAGATATAATTCATTTTGGGGTTCAAATCTTTGGTCTCATGACTCTATGATTTTTTTCCAGGTCATATCGTTTTGGCTGAGCACAAAGTTATGTTTCATAAATTAATTATTTATTTATTTATCGTAATACAGCGCTGACTTTGTTGCATATTTGAACGAGGCTGAATTCAGCTTCCTATTACATTATAGTTATACTTTTATAATGGCTATTATTGTTCATTAAAACTGACATTAACAAAAAAGGCAGAGTTGTGCTTGTCATATTTAATTTTATTATACATTCAGTGAAGATAATCTTAGGTTTAGGTATGTGCAAAGATATTTGCACATACCTAAACCACATATTAATATGTTATATATTTTTTAAATGAAAACGAAAAGGGTTGTGTCTTATATTTAGAAGAAAACGAAAAGGTAGTGGTTTTTGATATCATTTCGTTTTATTGTAATGCGTGTACGTTTTTGTGGCTATTAATATTTTAAATGAAACAGAAAAGAGGCAAAATGCTGTTTTATATATTTCGTTTCACTGTAATGTCTGTAGCCTACGTTCCCTGAACTACATTTTTGCGGCTATTAATATGTTTAAAAGAAAACAAAAAGAGGAAGTGGTGTTTGATATCATATTTTGTCGTATTGTATACATACAGTTAGGATAACCGGAGTAGTCAAGGCGAGCTGACTGACGTTATTAAGTACGCTGCTGTTCCATTTGCAGAATTACCGGACTTGCGTCCTCCCGTCCTCGGGAGTTCGCACTTCCGAGTCGAACTTGCGAAGCCTGAACTACCGAGAACGCAAGTCTGAACTTTGCGTACTTAGTATTGAGAAACGGCCATACATTTGCTGTAGTGATGGGCAAATGAAGCCTCGTGAAGCACTGAGGCTGTCCTCTGACTGTTTCGGGAAAAGATTCAAAGCTTCGAGTGTCTCGAAAACAGCGCCATCTGGTGGTTAATAAAAAAATAGCAGCCAAAAGCCTGTGAAATGGAGAAATGGAGAAATGGGGCCTGAACTCCAAAAGTGGGCAGAACCTCCAAAATGGGGCGGGGTCTCTTCGCGCAAAGACTTTTACCATTGGCTCTGGCTTCGGCCAATTGTTATTGACTTACATTTCAAAATAAAACTTTATAAATTAAACATTGTTTCTAGTTGATCTAAAATAAAATATGCTATATAAATAAATATTCTCCATGAGAGCAGAGCCCAAAGCTTGTGGCCAGTGGTGTTCGGACTGGAGTTTAAACCTCTGCTTCATGATATAAATGGGAATCACCCACGAGCCGTCAGCGCAGCGCAGGGAAAAGATTTTGCTCTATCGCTTTGTTCCAAGAAACGGGGGCATCCCGGGCCACGAAATTCACAGGGTAGGAGGGGGTAGTGTAACTAAAAAGGTTGTCCGATGAGGTCTGAACTTGGGGAGTTACGGAACAGTCTCATATCGCATAATCTTATTAACTGTTTATCTCCTGAACTGCAACTTTCTTTACCATGCTATTCAGCGCCAATCCCGCCGTGCAGTCACTTTCACTGGTTAAGGTTAGGGTTAGGTGTGGGATAGGTTTAGGGGTTAGCATTTTTTGTAGCATAGTGTAGGAAATTATCTCGGTTATGTATAGGGCCTTTCGCACCGCTTTAGTTCCAGAACTAAATGGACAGTACTAAAGTACTGGGACGATTTTGCGCGAACTATTTCCCAGTACCATTTAAAGGGTTTCATTCGCACCGACAGTGTGTACTAGGAACCGGTCGACAGCGACGTTCCAACAATGAAAACAAAGAAAAACAACGTTAACAACAGGAGGATGGAGGACGCTGTGATCGGAGCT
>NW_015505607.1:463120-519270 GCF_001515645.1 Sinocyclocheilus grahami | reverse complement strand
GTTTATCTCCTGAACTGCAACTTTCTTTACCAGCTATTCAGCGCCAATCCCGCCGTGCAGTCAATTTCACTGGTTAAGGTTAGGGTCAGGTGTGGGATAGGTTTAGGGGTTAGCATTTTTTGTAGCATAGTGTAGGAAATTATCTCGGTTATGTATAGGGCCTTTCGCACCGCTTTAGTTCCAGAACTAAATGGACAGTACTAAAGTACTGGGACGATTTTGCGCGAACTATTTCCCAGTACCATTTAAAGGGTTTCATTCGCACCGACAGTGTGTACTAGGAACCGGTCGACAGCGACGTTCCAACAATGAAAACAAAGAAAAACAACGTTAACAACAGGAGGATGGAGGACGCTGTGATCGGAGCTGTGTTTTTGTTGTGTCTCGCGGGTTTCACAATAATGGACATGGAAAGTCGACGTAAAGCAATTGAAAGAACGGAAAGGAGGACTAAGAATCTCCAACGACAACTGGCAGTGCTACATTTGCTACAAGTGCCTGCACTTCAGCGTCCGTCCATCTATCGCTGTTCTCCATACTTGCGAAATAAGTTGACACAATGTTTACAGTATGTTTACACGGCATTTTAAATCATGGCGGGTGAGAGCGTTTTCGTATGCGTTTGGCCAATCAGTGTCTACTTGCATCACGATTAGTACCAGTTGTGCTGATTAGACCCTGCTCCGGAGTAGGAGATAATTTGGTTCTCGAAAAAGGCAGTCCGGTACTAAAATCGCTCCCAGTTCCGGCGGTGCGAAAGCGCCAAAAAGTGGGTAGTTCCACAATTAGTTCTGGTACTATGAAAAGGTTCCTGCGGTGCAAAAGGCCCTTATGTCACCTTGGTTCCCTGAATAGGGAATGAGATGCTGCGATGACGTCATCGCTATGGGAACACCGCCGGTGTGACGAATGTCTGAAGCCCTTATACCATCACGCCAATTTATTGGCCAATAGTGCTTAGCACCGCCCGAGCATACGTCACGTATGCTCATATATATATATTTCATCAGATTTTACACTATTACGAAGGAAGCGCTATCGAAGGTACGGAACGGCCAGCATCGCAGCATTTCGTTCCCTATTCGGGGAACCAAGGTTACAAACGTAACTGAGATGTTCCCTCTCATAGGTTCAATGCTGCGATGACGTTCGCTATGGGAACGCTATACCATCACGCCTGACGTACCTAAGATAGCTGGAAGGCCGAGGAAAAAGTCTGCTCAAGCCTGAGAAGAAGCCATTGCTCTCGTAGAATGAGCACGCACCTCTAGAGGCGAAGTCACACCACGCGCCTCATAGGCTAGAGATATAGTCACTATCTGACCCCGCATAGCAGGGGAGACAGCCTCCAACCACTTGCTGAAAGCGAAACGGAGTCGAAGCAGCCTTAGGATTAACTAGGCCTTGGAAACAGTAAGTCTTAACCAGCCTCGGGGCAAAGTCCATACAAGAGGAGCTGACAGAGCCTGCAGATCCTCAGTCCTCTAAGAGAGGACAGGATTACCAAAAAACTGCTTAAGGTTTCAAAGTTATCTGACAGACTTAAATGGCTCAAATGGATGGCCTGCCAGGCCTTCCAACTAGGGGTCGACCAGGCCGATTATCGGCGCCGATATTAAGTATTTTTATGATGATCGGTATCGGTCATTTTCAAAACCGATTCGCCGATAAAATAACTTAATTTTGAAACGCGCTATTTGGCTCTGATGCAGCCTGTCTGAACTCACCACTCTGTGGCCTAAAGCAGTCTCTGCCCACCGCTCATCTGATTTGTTGGGAGTCATGAGTCCGACCAATCAGTGCGGAATTCACTCTCACTCCAAAAGCGCTTGCTAACTGGAGCTGCTTCAGTGATCATGCATCAGTTGTCTCTCAAAGGTAAGGCAGCAGCAGACGTTGCTTAAGTTGCAATAGATCCCAATCCACTAACGTTACACTGAAGTTGCAAAACACCTCAATATTATCTATGATTTCCGCGATGCGGAAAACGCGGACGGAATCGCGGAATCCAGTCACATAAACGGAATTTACTGTATGATGCGGAATGTCACGGAATTTGTCAAAGTTTGGATGAATTAATAAACAGTAGGTCAGTACACTTAAATAGAGTCGCAATATGAACTATCTAAATATTAAGCCGCAAAAATACTATTTAAATATGAATCCAGCATGTTCTGCGTGTCTATGTGTATGTAAATGGCACAGACGAGCGGTTTTGTTTTCTACACAAAGTGTGACGCTCACGGTGATTTCAGCTTCTGTCGTCTCACTACATGAGGACATAAATACATGAACAACATCTCCAGAACTGCTCTGACTCCTCACTTCATGAGCAATTGACAGTTTCATTGGAGTAAAAGTATCTTCATTAGTGGCAGTGGGTGGTAATAGACTAGAAATGTACAGTTTTATACCATCGTGCTGATAACGTTTCTTTAGTCATTCGGCAATCCTACAGCCTGAACCACCGTAGGAAAACCATCCTTACACTATGACGGATTTCCGTCTATTGGGAAAAAATTAGGGGAAAAGAAATACGAATCTAGTGAGTCAGTAATTCATGATTACCCATTCATAAAGACAGTCACTTGCTTCATTCCTGAATGAATCAGCCGTTCAAACGAATCAATTGAATGAATGATTCAGTGATAAAATCCGGGATTTACCGCCACCTGCTGGCGGTTTCAGTTTAATTTTTAGGTATAATTTAAGTTATTTAAATCATTTAATATTTCTGTATTCAAAATTTTATTTAAAACATTAATCTCCACATTAATTTATGAATTTAATTGCACTCATGCCACTGTAAATCACTTCACCTCATATTAGGAAGGCTAATTTTTGATCAGAATTTTTTATTATTGATCAGAAGGTGCTCCTTAATCTCTTAAACTGGGTGTATGACAGGTATGGCTGAGGAATGGAATTTGGCCGAGGAAAAATTCAGTCAAAATATTTTTTTTTTGCTTTAACCTCTGACTACTACAACAATTATTACAACTTTTGTTTAAAAGAATAATCACACAATACGCTATTTCTTCCATGTTTTAATTTTAATGGTAAACCCTTTGTTTGCCAAAAAATAAAGAGTTTAACTCTTTAAAATAAAGATTTTACTGTGGGAGTACTACACTCAACCAACACCAGGGAAGGCAGTTTTTGTCAGAGCCCTTGTTATTCCTGATATTGACATTCATTTAAATTTTTACACCAGACATATATATCGGTTCAAAATATCGGTTACCGGTCTACTTGATCTGTAATAATCGGTATCGGCCTTGAAAAACACATATCGGTCAACCCCTACTTCCAACTGAAAAATAAGTCTCAAAAAGGAATCTGTGCTGGGCAGAAATGCCTAAGCTGTCTCGTCCCTGCATGAAACGGGAAACCAGAGGGTGACATCCCGCTGAAACACCTCTATGGGTAATGCTCAGCAGATATGGTAGCCACATAAACCTGTGGCAGGACCCTACAGGGTAATGGACTGGGTCCAGATTGTGTCCACTTAAGGGCATACAGCGTCGCCTGGAGGGAGCCCTAGAATTAAGAATAGTGTCGGTAATCTCTGCCAAGAAACCGGAACAAACTACAACTCTGCTCAGGGGTCACACCCATTAGTTCCAAAAATCCTGATGGGGATGTCCAAATCATGCCCCGAGCTTGAGTCAGCAGGTCGTGTCTGAGGGGAATCTCCCAAGGGGATCGGCTAACAGACTGACCAATTCTGAGAACCACGTACGAGTGGGTCAAAACGGCACCACCAACAACAGACGTTCCCTCTGACCAACCTTACTCTGAACAGAATCGTTTGGGAGCAAACGGGTCAACGGGAAGGCATAAGACTGGTCCTGGGCCATTCTTGGGCTAGAGCGTCCACACCCAGAGGCGATGGAGGAGACAAGGAAACCATAGAATGGGCAATGCGCATGCTCTAAGCAAACAAATCCACTTCCGCTTGGCCGAACCTCTGCCATATGAGACTCACCACCTGAGGGTGCAATCTCCATTCTCCAGGCTCCAAACTCTGTCTCAAGAGTAAGTCCACTCTTGAGTTCAGGTGACCTGGGACATGAACTGCTCTGATCGACAGGAACCTGGTCCGGCTAACAGACTGACCAATTCTGAGAACCACGTACGAGTGGGCCAAAACGGCACTACCAACAACAGAAGTTCCCTCTGACCAACCTTACTCTGAACAGAATCGTTTGGGAGCAAACAGGTGACGGAGGAGACAAGGAAACCAAAACGGGCAATGCGCATGCTCTAAGCAAACAAAACCACTTCCGCTCAGCCGAACCTCTGCCATATGAGACTCACCACCTGAGGGTGCAATCTCCATTCTCCAACCTCCAAACTCTGTCTCAAGAGTAAGTCCACTCCTGAGTTCAGGTGACCCGGGACATGAACTGCTCTGATCGACAGGAACCTGGTCTGCATCCAAAGAAGAACAGGTCTCACCAACCTGCACAGGGGGCAAGAGCGTAATCCTCTCTGACAATCCATGTACGAGACCACAGCTGTGTTGTCAGTCCTTCACCTAATGTGACAACCACTCAATTGGGTAAGAACCGTTTGAGTGAGACTGACCAATTCTGAGAACCACGTACGAGTGGGCCAAAACGGCACCACCAACAACAGACGTTCAATCTGAACAACCTTACATTGAACAGAATCGTTTGGGAGCAAACGGGTCGACAGGAAGGCATAAAAGTGGTCCTGGGTCATTCTTGGGCTAGAGTGTCCACACCCAGAGGCGATTGAGGAGACAAGGAAACCAGAGCGGGCAAAGCGCATGCTCTAAGCAAACAAATCCACTTCCGCTCGGCCAAACCTCTGCCATATGAGCCTCACCACCTGAGGGTGCAATCTCCATTCTCCAGGCTCCAAACTCTGTCTCAAGAGTAAGTCCACTCCCGAGTGACCCGGGACATGAACTGCTCTGATTGACAGGAACCTGGTCTGCGTCCCAAAGAAGAACGCATCTCACCAACCTGCACAGGGGGTGAGAGCGTAATCCTCTCTGACAATCCACGTATGAGACCACAGCCATGTTGTCAGTCCTTGACCTAATGTGACAACCACTCAATTGGTTAAGAACCGTTGGAGTGCCAGAAACGCTGCTCCAAACAGTTTGTGTGATTGAGCTAATATCAGCCAGTCGTCAAAGTAACTCAAAACTAAGACAGGGCCAGAGACGCATCCATTCACCTTGCGTTCAAGGCCAGTTCAATGGAAGAATACAGTATTGGCAAGCTTTATTCCAAAAGCAAACCTGAGGACCTTCCTGTGTCTCTTGACGATCTGGATGCAGAAGTACGCATCCTTAGATCGATGGTCACAAACCAATCTCCGGTTCAGATAGAGACAGGATGAACTTCTTTGTCAGCATCTTGAAATTGCTTACTCCAAGCACAAGGTTAGGTGATGCAAATCCAATCAACCATAGAAGCTGGATGGTGTAACCATACGACAGCCTGATTCTCTCTCATGAGGCCCAGAGACACCAGAGATTTGCGGGAAAAACCTCTGAAACAGGAACGGATACTAAAATCAGGCAGACCAGCACCAACCACAGAGTGGGGACTTGGATGTCAACATAGACCCTGCACCAACAACTTTAGGGCTATCCTCTCGATCTCCAAAGCTAAGGCGCGGAGAACGGTCAAAATCAGTCCGAAACAAAACAAGCGCTGCATCAATCACATGAAGTAGGCTGACCATGGTGAACATTAATAGCTAGCAATAAGAGATACCCTTACACATTAACTCAGCTCAGTGCATCTCAGTTGGGATGAGAAGAATAATGATTAGTTATGCAAACAGTGTTGGTAGCCTGAAGTGCCAAAAACCTTGTTGCACGACAAATGTGTGTTGCAAAACTCCACAGAGCCAGCTCATAGCACAGAGTCCACTATTTGTTCCAGCTCAAAACAGCAGTGGAGCTGAAAGAATAATAATTATTAGCCGGGCAGACTAGTGTTTAGTAGCATGAAGCGCCAAAAACCATAGTGCACGGCAAATGTCAGCTGTGGAGTCCGTGCTTAAAAACAGTCACATGAACAAGAGTTGGAAGCATAAGCGCCAAATCAATGTACGTGCCTTAATTAATGCAGAGCAGGAGTAGAGACAGAGTCATTATGGCATTAGGTGTAAAACAGCTTGCCATAGGAATTTACTCTAGATATGTGAGCTTGCCCACTGGTTTGTTCCAGCTCAAAGCATCAGTGGAGCTGAAAAAAAAATTAACAGTCAGGCAGACTAATGCTTGGTAGCATGAGGCAGCAAAGACCATATTGCATGACAAACATCCGCTGCAGTACTCCTAGAGTCTGCGCCCTAAAAGCAGTACACGAAATAAGAGCTGGAAGCGTAAGCACCAATTCAAATGCACGTGCCTGCATTAGTGCAGTACAGAAGTAGAGAGAGAGAGATGGGAAAACCCGTCTGCTCAACTCTACAACCTGAGCCATTATAGCATTAGTGTTAAGACAGCTTGCCACTTAATGTTTCAGCTCAACGCAGCAGCAGAGCTGAAAGAAATATTATATTACTCGGGCAGACCAACGCTCGGAAGCATGAGGCACCAAGACCATGGCGCACGACACAATATCTGCTGCAGGACTCCTCAGACTCTGCGTCTAAAAACAGTACACGAACAAGAGTTGGAAGCATAAGCGCCAAATCAAATGGACGTGTCAGCATCAGTGCAGCACAGTCGGTAACGTTAGAGAGAGAGGGGAAAAACCGCCAGCTCACTGTTATAGCTTGCTATAAGAATACTCTGAAACATGTGAGCTCTTCCACTTGTTTCAGCTCGACACAGCAGCGGAGCTGAGGAAAGTAGTCGGGAAACTAATGCTTGGTAGCACGAAGCGCCAAATCATAGTGCACAACAAACATCTGCTGCAGGACTCCTCAGAGTCTGCGCCTAAAAACAGTACACAAACAAGAGTTGGAAGCATAATAAGCGCAATATCAAATGAACGTGTCTGCATTAGTACAGCGCAGCAGGTAACGTTAGAGAGAGAGGGGAAAAACCACCTACTCACTGTTATAGCTTGCTATAAGAAATACTCTGAAACATGTGAGCTCTTCCACTTATTTGTTTCAGTGCAGCAGCAGAGCTGAAAGAAATAGTAATTAGTCGGGCAAACTAATGCTTGGTAGCTCGAAGCGCCAAAAACCTTAGTGCACGACTTAACGCCCTAAAAATCAGTGCTTCTCATGTTGTTTAAAGGGGTCATATGATGCGATTTGAATTTTACCTTTCTCTTTGGAGTGTGACAAGCTCATGGTGCATAAAGAAGATCTGTAAAGTTGCAAAGACTAAAGTCTCAAATCCAAAGAGATATTCTTTATAAAAATTAAGAGTCAACCACGCCTACCTAAAATGGATCGTTCTCAAATGTTCTCGGAAAGAAGGAAGGTTTAACTTTGATTCTCGCTGTAGTATTGTTGCCGCCGCCATGTCGTGGAGACGCTGTGTTTCATTGTGAAAGCGAAACTACTTTGTTTGACCTTCCAAAAGAGGACGATATCCGCTTCGTCATGCCTAGAGCTGATCCGTGCTGGTCGCTGAGGAAATACATCAACTTCGCGCTGTGGACGAAGCGGACTCCAGCCCGGGGTCGTCACATGTGGTAGATGCAAGCCTGCCGGCCGCTCCTTGGTCGAATCCGCCGGTCGCGCCGTTCTCAAGCCAGCCGGCTGCCGCTCACTCAAGCCCGCCCGCCGCCGCTCGCTCTAGCCCGCCGTGTGTTTCGTTGTGAAAGCGAAACTACTTTGTTTGGTCTTCCAAAAGAGGACACGACTAGAAATCAGTGGTTAAGTGGTTACAACACTGTTCCAGAACAGTTCAACCCAAATATTCAGATGTGTGCAGTGAATTTTATGGAGGACTGTTTCCTGATCCAGGAAGAGTAGACTACAATGCCAGCTGTTCTGACTCACAGACTGTAAGTACGTTTTCATTTAAAGGATTTGCCACTGATGATTCAAACGCGAGTTTTGAGCAGTGTAGGGTAGCGCTTGCTGCTTGTAATTTCTCCGATCACAAATGCAGACATGGTTTTATGTTTACGCGGCATGATGCAACGCAACATGTAAAAAGACAGTATAAGTCATTAAAATCCGTAATTATGTCCCCACTGGATGCAACAAATGCCTCGTTTATAATGGGTTTTAATGTTTTTATCTCGTCGCTCTGGCCGGACAGGGCATCACAGTATGGTAAGGGAGGTAACCTTTCCGTCTCATGCTTGAGGTATTCGGCCAATCACAACGCACTGGATAGCTGGCCAATCACAGCACACCTGGCTTTTTCAGACCGATGAGCTTTGTAAAAATCGACGCGTTTCAAAAAGGAGGGGCATAGAGGAGAAACAATAATGTACAGTAAGTGGAAAATGTGTTTTTTTTTACTTTAAACCGTATAAACACATTTCATTACACCAAATACACAAAATAATGTTCTTTTTAGCAGCATCATATGACCCCTTTAAAGGTTTAGTTCACCCAAAAATGAAAATTTTTGTTATATACATCCTAGGTGTATATGACTTTCTTCTTTCAGTCTAATCCAGTCTGAGTTATATTAAAATTTGTCTTTGATCTTTCAAGCTGTTTGTTACGTGCTCGGATTGTTGTTCCCTCCCCTTTTGTTACTGGTTGCTGTATTTCTCCCCTTGTTATTGGTTTCTTCCTGTTTTCCCGCTCTCTGCTGTTGCTCTGTTTCTAGGTGCTGTGATTGGTCGGGTAACATGTCCATCATGATTATCATCATCTCGTGAAACATCCAATCATCAACTGGTTCAAGATAAAAGATGCTGTGGAGAACTGAGGAGGAGGAGCTTGGAGTGTTTTTTGGCTGTGCCAGTTTGTTTGATGCAGTTTTTTTTAGTGGTGGGTCGCTTGCTTCCTTCCTTGCTTCCTTCCTTGCTTCCTTGCTTGCTTGCTTGTTGTGTTCAACACAGAGAACGTCTTGTCTGACATAAACTTCACCAGCCCGGAGATAAAGGAAAGGGAAGTATGTCACGGGACTTACATTGTGCAAACACGTAGAATGACTTCTGTTAGACACACTAGGGAAAGGAGCGTGTGCAACCTCGTGTAAGTTTTGTTTTGTTAGTTGGTGAAGCTTTAGGTATGGCGTGTTGAATGCTGAAGATTTCTTTATTTTCTGGTTTTGTTTTCAGTTAGTTTAGAGGGTGGAGAATTAATTAGTGAATGTTCTGCTTTTGTTATTTTCATTTGTTTAGCACTGCTCATTTTCTTATTCTCTGAGGCTTTCCAAATTAGCTTTATTTTTCGTTTCTTTGTATACAGCTGTAAATAAGGGTTTTGGTTGGTGTGTTTTCATTTGTGTAAATTATATTTCCTTTTGTAAATGAAGCGAACCACTTATTATGTCGGTTGTCCTTGTGTCATTCTCCCCCAGTACTCCCCAGAGACCAAAATTATAGGGTTGTGTTTACATTTGATTATGTACGTCTTCCTCGTACCTCTATGCCACCAGGGGATGTAACACTGTTTAATGCCACTCAGCGGGTGTTGCTTGCATCAGTCCAAAAGAAGTTAAATAAAGCGCCCATCCATAAAAAAAAGTCTCGCACGGCTCCGGGGGTGAACAAAGGCCTCTTGTATCAATGCATTTTTGTAAGAAAAAAAATCCATATTCAAATGTAATAATCACTTTAATGTAGCTTGCATCAACAGTCCTACATGGAAGCAGTTCCGGGCGGATTACAGCGTTGCGCATGCGCCGATGAGTCTCATGAAAACCAACGTTTGTTAACGGGAGCAAAGGAAGCAAAGTTTCCTTACTTTAGCAAAGGAAAACCAGTCTCCTCTTGGCTCATGTCGAAATCTTCTGACATTCTTCTTTACAAATCCTCGTTTTGTACTCCTAATAAGTGACCGGTGTTTTGTTTTGATCTCTCCCCTCCGCTTCCGCGTGCATCACTTCTGAGCGGCGTATGCGCAAAGCTGACCTCATACGTCATCCGCCCGGAGCTGCTTCCGTGTAGGACTGTTGGCGCAAGCTAGATTAAAGTGGTTATTACGTTTTGAATACGGATATTTTTCTTACAAAAATGCGTCGATTCGCTACACGAGGCCTTTGTTCACCCCCCGGTGAGGGAAGTGGGGCAGACAAATATTTACCTTTGCGCAACCTCCTATGGGCATATGGATGTGTATGAGCGCTCCATAACCATATTCCCTCTGTATTCGGAGTTTGGTTTTGGGAGCGCAGAGATTTGGTAATTGTGGTTTACTGCAGTGTACTTCTGCTAAAGGGCAGACCAGTTCTTGTGTATTTAAGTTTGTGTGTGATTTTTTTGATTTCATTGCACTATATTAAATATTGTTTGTTGTTTTATTATATCTGTGTGGTATTGCCCTCTTTTTGTTTGTAGCCCACAGTGTGCTTTTTGGTTATGTACAGGACTTGCTTTATTAATGTCTACACCTAACCTAAACCTACCCATAGAATAATGCAGGTACAGTAATGTGTTCAGGGTGACAAAATGACACAATATTGATGTGCGCATGTGCAGTAAGCCCTGGTAGGATAATCTGACGGGTAGGATGAAATGTCAGGACACCTGGCCGCATCGACACTTGGTCTCCTCTGGTGTAGGTGGTGTGGCATGGGCTGTGTTGTGTGTATCAGATGGTTGGCACTGTAGTGTTAAATAAAGGTTTTTGTTGTTGTGTTTGAGGTGCATGCTGTGCGTTTTCTTGTTTTCTCCTTCTGGCCTTACAGGTGGTGCATGAGAGCAGGCCCTATACCCCTCTTGCAATCTAAAGGAGAGTGCATTCCTACTTTTATGGATTTTATTATTGACACACAGATGTTTTAACTGGTGTTTTAATCTCTGATGGTCCACGCTATAACAAAATTGTGATGCTTAAATACATTTTGAGTTGGATTTTTTTTTTGTAATACAGAATTATGATTTGTCGAGGCTCCTCCCGCCTTCATTAGGAGGTGGTGTAATAAATGTATACTTCTGATACTACAATATGTATAACATACACATACTGATTTTTACAGTTATAGGCACCGTTTTTACAGCTGCACACACGCACACAAACACACACAGTGGAGATCAAAATTAGAGGACCATCTATAAATAGGCTACTTGATTTTTTTTCTGAAATCTTGTTCTTCATTATCGCTCAATTTGAAGGAATATTAGCTGTAGGTATACCACTATTCTAACATTTTTGACAACGTTTGACAAAATATCCAAGGCATTTCTACAAAAACCTTTATTTTGTGGAAAACAGTGATTTTAAAATTAGAGAAGAGTAACCACTGTAGCATGAAAGAAGATTACAGCTAACATTTTGGAGGGTCACAGTTGTCAGAAATTAGTATTGTCAGAAATTAGTAGGAAGTGTAGAGGCCCTTGCTTTGAGGTTTCTTAGCCATAACTTTTGTCTCCAAGGATTTTCCAGAGATTTTCAGATGGTTTTAGATCAGGACCGGCCATTTCATTATTTCATTATACTTAGCTTCAAGGAACTGCTTTACCCATTTTGCAGTGCGAGATGGAGCATTGTCTTGCATGAAAATTGTGGGCTGATTTGCAGATGCTTGCAGGAAAGGAAATGCATGTTGCTGAAGGAGGTTCTGATAAACATTTGCATTCACTCTGCCATGTCGCTGTAGAAGAGGCCCAAGTCCTGCTGCAGAAAACATCCCCCAAACCACGACACTTCCTCCTCAAATCACGAAAGACAACTAAGGCCCCGATCAGACAGAACATATTTTTCAGGCTTTGTTTTTTTGGTTGACTTTTTTTTTTTGTTAGAAAAGAACAGTGCACTGAATTTTATGTTGCTAGGCAACCACTGAATCGGCTGTCCTGTCAGTCTAATCAAGGATTATAGCGCAAGTGCTCTAAAATATTTCGTTTGCTGTTAAGTAAACTGTCATATTAGCAGAAACTTAACTCCTGGAAACCTCGCAACAGCCACCACAAGTTTCTCCTCCATTGCAGTTTCCGGAAGTTCCAAGCAACTATAAATTTCAGTCACCACAATGGAAGGCCCGCCAGAGTTGATTTTTCCAGGCACTCCGAGCACTCCTACAAAAACGCGAGGGGCCCGGGGCGCAAAAAATAGTGCGCAAAACGCTCCCTGCCAATAGAGAACTATTTTAAAAAGGCGCTTCTCACAGCAAAAAACGTGTTCTGTCTAATCAGGGCCTGATTTGGTAGGCCTAGTCGAGCACTGTTTCCTTCTGCAATGGCACCAAAAGCAGAGATTGTCTTATTATTGGGAGATGAGAGCAGTGACGTGCACAGACCTCTGGAGGGGCAGGCAAGTAGTGGCGTTACAAGGGCACAATCGTGGTCCAGGGGTACCTAGATCAGACCAAAAGGTCACTTTAGCGTCGGCAATTAAAGGCCCCCGAGGCCCCCTCCCCCACCTCCCGTGCACGCCACTGGATGAGAGGGTCTGTATTACTTACTATTGGAGAAAGCCTAATAAAGCAGTGTTTTCAGACAGTGGATTTACATTTTCATTAAATTTTCTTTCCTTTTTTTTGTTCACACCAATGCGAAAATCGGATTGAATTTTTGTTGTAAATCTTAACTGGTAGATTGAAAACAAGCTCATATGTATTCTAAAAATCTCAACACTTTGGATGAGGTAGCCTATGTAGAATTGTTTATGGAGCAGCTGAAATGCCTATAATTTATGCTTTTGATCCTTTTCTTAAAAATTAGATAAAGACTGAAATGTGAGGTTTATCATTTCATAAAACTTTTTATTTGGTCAAATCTTTAATTGAACATATAGTACATGTTAGTAGATGACATGTTGTAAGTCTCCCAACCAAGATTTTTTTGTTTGTTTAAAATCGAGCCATCATTTTTAATATTAATATTTTAGTTTATGCAAACAAAAAGTGCATAGCGCTGCAAATTTTATTTGTTGTTTGTTGGTTTGATGATTTCATTGTGTATGAGTACTTTTTGAACATTTTAAATACACATTTTAACTATACCATGATAATATTGATAACCATGATCATGTTAATTTGTTCATTTTTTACTGTTTACTTGTCTTTATATTAGGGGTGTCCTGACTGATCGGCTACCGATCGTTATCGGCCGATAATCACGTTGGGATGTTTGATCGGCGGTCTCTAAAAAGGCCGATCTAAAAAACCCGATCTGATGACGCTGCCATGAGAGGTTTGGCACGACATGCAGCGGCGTCTCAGTCTCTGTCCGGAAAAAAATCATTATAATGCTGAAGGTGAGGTACTCTGCCTTCATATTTCTTCATTAGATAACTTTTAAAGTAATTTGAAAACATTGTGTGAGACGTAATTTCACAAACAGCGAGAGTGAATGACCGCACACGCGCTCTCTCAAAATACGCAAATGGCTTCAAATCACCACACATCGCCTCTGTCTATAAGCGAGCCGCACAGTTGACACAGGAGGAATTGTCACTTGCACAATCGAGGCAGTGTCACATCGTCACTAAAGTTTATAAATTGCATTACTTTTTAATTCTTGCCAGTGTTTAACCATTCAGCGCTCGCGCGCTCTCCTGGAGACCGTGTGCACATACACACTCGAAGCGCACACACATAACGCCAGGTTCACATTACTGTTTGCAGTGCGTATTTTTTCTACGCTCATGTTAACGGATTAATAAAGCGCGCACACTGCACACGGTTGCGGTCCGACAGTGCGTTCAGGAGCGGTGCGTCTGCAGCAGTGCAGTGATGGTTTCCGCACCATCCTTGTCTATTTTTGCTGAATTAAAGTAACAGCACATTTTTGCAGTAAATAGGAACATGGATTGACACGAACATGTAGTAATTACACCATAAATGCATTTTATTAAAGTCTACTGTGTTTCACAGTCAACACATACGGCTTTTTGGCTAGGTTTAAAGGGAAAGAGCACTTTTAGATAAACAAGGCAATAATAGATGGCACTTGTGGAGGTTGAAAAACAAAGTTCTTTATGAACCGCAGGACTGCATTTAATAAAGATTTAAATGCAAAAGAAAAGGCAGTAGAGCTGACTATTTTGTCAATGGTAAGTTTATGATAATGTAAGAAAAGTAGTTTAAATGTGTTGCCACAAGTTTGCTTGAGCAACTTAATATATAAATCTAAAGTAAATGCAAAAGTAAAAAGCATTGAATAATGTGTTGCTTATGTTTATTGTTTAAGCATGTCTTTGAAAGATTGTATTACTGTACTGTGTAAAAAAAAGAAAAAAAGAATTGCAATGCTGAAAAAGCAATTTCAGTGACAATGTTTGGATTTGAAATCAAAATAATGATAAATGTGTTTGTGGTAAACACTGTGTGTGTGTGTGTGTGTATATAAGATAATAGTTTCCTGAAAATATTATGTTCTTTGTGTTTTAATTTTGATAATTGATTGTATATTAAAATGGTTCTAAAACCGATGTGTTACTTGAAGGGCACTGAAGGACAGTGCATGAAACTCTTGTGACTATGACCAAGAAGTTCTGCATAGATGCCAAGAGTAAAGTAAGATTTACACATACATTCATGCATTTGGCATATGCTTTTGTATCAGTGTATCATATAAATCATTTGAAATCAAACTCATTACTTTGGCTTAGCTATTTGGCTTCTGCCAGGAATCACAGCATGAATTAGCTTTGAAGAAGCAACACATGGCCTATTATAAAGGACCACATACTGCATCAATTACAACATCATGGCTGCGTAGAAGAAGGATCTGGGTACTGAAATGGCCAGCCTGCAGTCCATATCTTTCACCCATAGAAAACATTTGGCGCATCATAAAGAGGAAGATGCGATAAAGAAGACCTAAGACAGTTGAGCAACTAGAAGCCTGTATTAGACAAGAATGGGACAACATTCCTATTCCTAAACTTGAGCAACTTGTCTCCTCAGTCCCCAGACGTTTGCAGACTGTTATAAAAAGAAGAGGGGATGCCACACAGTGGTAAACATGGCCTTGTCCCAACTTTTTTGAGATGTGTTGATGCCATGAAATTTAAAATCAACTTATTTTTCCCTTAAAATGATACATTTTCTCAGTTTAAACATTTGATATGTCATCTGTTGTATTCTGAATAAAATATTGAAATTTGAGACTTCCACATTGCATTCTGTTTTTACTCAATTTGTACAGTGTCCCAACTTTTTTGGAATCGGGTTTGTATTTACCAATCAAAGTGTTTTTAAGGTAATATAACTGAGGGTTTTCAGTCTGTCATGTCCAGTTTCTCACTGTGTTTCTGGAAGGAATGCATTTACGTATGCTGCTCTGGGTCCTGCTGATTCCCACCTCAATCGAAAGAAGTGTCACATTTCAGCATCTGGTTTTCATAGCTAATACAGGATGTTTTCGAAGTGCAATAAAGTAACAACACTTTAGAATGAAACGGGATTGGTCTGAACACTTTTTGTTGAGGTCAAAACAAAAAACTATTATTTTCCCTGAAGCAAAGAGGCAGTCCAGCCAGAAAACAGTGGAGAAAACTGCCATCTCATTGGAAGGTGCTCATCCTTACACTTTGACATGTGGGACCGCTGCATACACCAAAATGATCTGGATCACTTTATTTTTGCATCTTCTTGCATCATCAACTGTGGTGAGTGCTGTAAACATCTTCTTTCAGTCATCTGTAATTACTGTTAATATTTTAATAAATCTTTAAAAATGTTTATTTAGATTCTTGCAATATTTGCTAGAATGCATTTATTTAATTCTTATTACAAAAAAATACTTTAAGACAACATGTTTATATTACAACTGGTAAAGGCCGCTTGTTTAAGATAAATATATAATTCAATTTCATGTTAATGCAATAAATCTTTTTTTTTTTTTCATTTTTAATCGTATTTTACAAATTATACTGCAAATTAATATTTTGTTGTATGATGCAACTTGTGAATATGTAATAACGTGTGGTATATTTTGTTTTTCTTAACAGAATACCTGCAGTACTCATCGCAATGATCCTGCTATATTGACTAGGGAGTCTGAGGATGTCTCTCTCCAAGGCCAAAAAGAGCATTATCACAGAGACGCAGGCAAAGACATGTGCACTATGCCATGTGAAATGACTGCAAAGCTAATGCGTGATGAGAAACATTCCTTGTGCAGTAGGGGTTTAATTTCTTTCTTTTTTTTGCTTGCAGTGTGATATTCTTCAATAATTTGCACATATTTTACATTTACTCTGTCACTCTTTTAAACCCACTGCAGTTTTAACAGAGTTTAATGCGGGTTGTGTGTCTTAGGTAACCTCCAGCATACCATAGTGTCATATACAAGAAACACTAGGAAGTTGATCAGTGATCTCATTGATGAACAGCAGAAAGCTTTGGAATTTCTCTCAAGTCAGGTATTTTAAAATGTCAAAATTTCCAAACCGCATATCCTCTTCTGCATTCTGAAACATATTGCTTTGAATTCTTTTTCTAGATAATCGAGCTCATGGCCAAAGTAAACGCACTCAGTTCAGATGTGCAGAGAAGTCCCACGGTGACATGATTAATGCTGTCAAACTATTTATCATCTATACATCCTCAGTGAATTCCCTTTCATTCCACAGGGAAAGACTGTAGTGACATCCAAGAGACACTAGGTGCCGTGTCTCCAAAAATCCCTAGTGGAATTTATATAATTCAGCCAGAAAACACAGATGTTTCCTTTGAGGAAAGTACCTTCTTTTAGTTTTGTTTAAAAATTTCCAACCACAGTTATTTTAATCTAAAAGCAAATCAAACATAGTTTACACATGATGAATTGAGCATCTTAAACTGGAATCTAACAGGTGTTCTGTGAGATGGATTACATGGAGGGCAGATGGACCGTAATACAGAGACGGACGGATGGTCTCACCGACTTCAAACGAATGTGGTCACAGTACTTGGATGGATTTGGACACTTACCGGGTACAATAAATCAGTTAATGGGATAGTTCACTGAAAAATGAAAATTCTGTCATTTACTCACCCTCTTGTTGTTCCAAACTTGAATGAGTTTTTCTTCTATTGAACACAAAAGAAGATATTTTGAAGAATGTTGGAAACCAAACAGTTGCTAGTGACTTCCATAGTGTGGAAAAGAAATACAAAAGTCAGTGGCCACCAGCAACTGTTTGGTTACCAACATTCTTCAAAATATATTCCTCTGTGCTCAATAGAGAAAAGCAACTCATACAGGTTTGGAATAATATGAAGGGTAAATGGCAAAATTAAAATTTTTGGGTGAAATATCCCTTTAACTTCTAAATCAGATAATGTCTTCAATATGAATAAACAGGTATCGACTTTATCTATGTCTCTGAAGGTGAACACTGGTTGGGTTTGAGAAAGATCTTCAATATTTTGAATCAGAGAAACACACGTTTCCAGCTGCACGTGTCTCTGGTCTCACAAGATGACACCACCGCCTATGCTTCATATGACAATTTCTGGCTTGAAGACGAAACAAAATTCTTTGCAATACACCTTGGCAGATATGCTGGTAGTGCAGGTCAGCCAATAGCAAATATTCCCATAACACTAATTATTCCTTCAAAATTAGCATGGAAAATGCAAATAATGTCCACGTATTCCATCTGGGCCTGCTGATGATTGAAGGGATAGTTCACCCAATATTGAAAATTCTGTCATTAATTACGTACCGGAAGCGTCTGTATATTCTGGTTTGAATAAGTAAGGCTGAGCAAAAAGAATGCAAGTCCTTCTCAATTTTGAAATTTTCAGACATGATTACAAATATTAGAGTAGTGCTCCTCTTCTTTTGCTTGCAAGCAGTGCACCGCTTCTGCTATGGGTTGTATCTCTCATGTCAACACAACACGCATGCGTCTTAGGGGATTGGAACAACTTGAGGGCGAGTAATTAATGACGGAATTTTCATTTTTGGTTAACTATCCCTTTAATTTAGGAGTTGCACAGTATAGAAACCTACTGACAATCTGTATTAAATATGTCAATAGATTTCTCTTTCTGCAGGTGATGCTTTTCGAGGGTATGACCAAGAGCAGAATCAAGACATGGTCCCTTTCAGTACCTCTGACGTTGACAATGACGGTTGTTCTCCATTCTGCAATTTTGTTGATAAAACTGTTGAGAGCTGCAGTGTGAACCAAAACAACACAGGATGGTGGTTTAACCAGTGTGGAAAGGCAAATTTGAATGGCTCACCATTGGACCAAGATCTCTCCAACCAGTCACATATCCACTGGGACACCTGGACCAAAAATGGCACGCTTGTCAAAATCAAATCAGTGACTATGAAAAAAAACTAACAAATAATTTGAAATTCAAATAAAAACAAACTAAATTAAAAACCCAAAACTATATAGTATCTTGAGTAATAGTCGCAATTCCAAGATCCAATCACACTGCGACATATAAAGTCAGTTTGAGAGATTTAGTCGTAATTACAGAAACAAAGTTAATTGCCTAATATAAAATTCACATTGTTGGATATATAGTAGAAACAGGTGTGTTCCTAAAAATATTTACTAAGCTCTCTCTTAGACGGCATACATTAAGATTAATAAAAAAAGTTTTTATGTTCTGACAAATAAAAACTTTTAGGGGACCAGGCACTTTGAAATAAGAGTGAACAGCAGTGTCGCCATTGACGTGGGTGGCCTATTGTTTGTCCTGATTCATTGGCAGGACAGAGATAATTATCACGCTTTAAATAAGCTGCGTAGTGTGTGGCCACTATTAACATCACTGTCCTTGGGTAAATATGTCAGTTATGTGTGTATATGTTAAACCATCTGTACTATGTCTATTTAGAGCAAAGAATCCTGCCAAATTTTGTCCTGCCAAAGACTAAACAAAAAGTCCAGTTCTGCTGAAGCGTTTCGTGAGCAGGACCTTGCCCTGGGCCTATGTGGGAGTCATCGTGAGAGAGTGCAGGGAAACCAGATAAGACTGACTGAACACCATGCTATCAACATGAGAATTTGGGATTTAGTGCGCAAAAGGGATGATTATTTTAAAGGAGACATGGATAACGGTAATGTCTTCACTCAGACATAAAATTCTGCAATGTTTTACAAAGTTTCCTCCCTACACTGTAAAAATTTATTTTTCAAATAAATGTTTTCATTCTGAAATCATTGTTATGATGTCACAACCATGAACACATTCTGGGGCATCCTGCACCTATTTTTTATTTTATTATAATTTTTTGGGACATTGCACCGGTCAGAGTTTTGCCTTCTTTCCTTGATATGAGCAAAGAAAAAAAAACTGAAGCGTTTCGTGAGCAGGACCTTGCCCTGGGCCTATGTGGGAGTCATCGTGAGAGAGTGCAGGGAAACCAGATAAGACTGACTGAACACCATGCTATCAACATGAGAATTTGGGATTTAGTGCGCAAAAGGGATGATTATTTTAAAGGAGACATGGATAACGGTAATGTCTTCACTCAGACATAAAATTCTGCAATGTTTTACAAAGTTTCCTCCCTACACTGTAAAAATTTATTTTTCAAATAAATGTTTTCATTCTGAAATCATTGTTATGATGTCACAACCATGAACACATTCTGGGGCATCCTGCACCTATTTTTTATTTTATTATAATTTTTTGGGACATTGCACCGGTCAGAGTTTTGCCTTCTTTCCTTGATATGAGCAAAGAAAAAAAAACATTTAAAATAACATATCTTTTAAGTGTAAGGTATGGTACACATACACGTAATATATTTTTAAAATAAGTTTTAAATTATTTCTAAAAATGTTTTTATTATATTCTTTATTATATTTATAAAAAAAATGTATTTCAATCATGACAACTTAGCATGGTGATGGATATGACAATGTTAATGCATTTGGTCTTGGCGGAACAGATCTGCTACACTGCTGCTGAATTGCTGCTGCTGTTGGTTATTGCTGTAGTTGTAGATTATTGCTGCTGCTGCAAGCAAGTACGGGAACTTGCTACTGCCAATGCATATGGCGATACGGTGCCATGAGTATTTAAGACATGCTGCTGCTGCACAAATAGCATATAAAATAACCCCCCAACAAAGCTGGAAGAAGAAACAAAACATTTAATATGTATGCTGCCGCTATACAATAATATGCTTTAAAATCATCCCTATAAGGCATAAGGAATATAAAAGATAAAACCCCCCAGAACAAGCAGATCTATTGCCAAGACATATGTACTGCTGCTGCTCCGGAGAGCTGTGAGACCGTGTGTTTGCCATCGATGTGAGCCTGGGCCGGACCTGAGTTAAGTGTTTCTGACCTGAGTTAAGTGTTTCTGGGCTAATGGAGCCCAGATAAATTAACTAGTGGCTTAACAATGTGAACCTGGGTGCTGTACCCAATAACTCAAACTTACCTAGGTAGAAACACGCACTGTGTGTGTCATTAACAAACAGGAATCACACTGTAGGCTGATAGATGAAGTAACCCCCAGCAACCAACTGGCTCAGGCTCAGGCGCCTGAGCAAGTAGTTTTAAATGTATAATTCAAGAGTTATCTTTTTTTTTTTCCATTAACGTTCATCAACGTTACTGCAGTGGAAAAACTTACCTTTAACTTATTAATACGCTAACAAAATATTTGGCAAAAGAATAAATCACTGTACACCCTGTAGTTGTGGTGTCATATGGACTGATTCTGCCTCAGAAGCAGCTGCTCATTTATTTTGATAATTAAAAATATTTATATTGCATATTAAGAACAATAATGTTTGCATTATATGAACACATCATTGCTAAATGCGTGACTCGTAGATGGCCGTAGAAAGACACTACAGTGACTTTATTTAAATGCAGTTGTCTGCTTTTATATTAATTGTGTCTAAATTAAAATTTGCAGCATAGAAATGCTGTACATGCTGCTGAGAAAAATCTTGATGACTGAATGCCTATGCAAGCTGCTGCTACTGCACAAGAGACTGAACTGCTGAGAGCTTCATTAATTAGGCATACGAGTAGCTAGGCGAATGCCTATTTTACTCTAACATGGTGTCTACACCAGACACGGGCGGCACAATATGACCAAATCAATAGTCCCGTAACGATAGGTAAAGCGGTCTGTAATGTATGCAGTGCGATACGGCCAACGCAACAAAACTTCTGCTACTGCTGCTATTGATAATATTCACTAACATTTCAATACGGAGTTGAAGTACATGCTGTTGCTGTTAATGATATTCACAATGTTGTAGTAGGAATTTATTGTGTGAGCTGTTGCAAATGTAATGTTTAATCAGAATTTGCGAAGCATAATCTACTGCTGCTGCACGAAACCTGCTGTAAGTCCTGTTGAATTAGCAAAGTAATAAATACCTATTGCACTTTAAAGAGTTAATTTACCCTCCATGAGTTATCACTAAAATTTTATGCAACTAAAGTGCTTTCTGCTGCCACTGCTAAATTAGCCATAATAATGACTTGCTATGCATGCTGCTGCTAATATTATTTCGGACCTTGCATCTGAATTTGCTATGCATGCTATAAAATTAGCTAACATCGCGGTCTGAATAACTATGCATACTGCTGCACAAAAGTACTTAGAATTGCTACTGCCCATTTATTAAATAACCAAACAACAAAATAATGCCTATTTTGCCTTGAAGAGTTCTATAAACCCTGTTGAACTGAATAGCAAAGTAACAAAATGCCTATTTCACCTAAAAAGTTCACTACCATCCAAGTGTTATCTTATCACTGAAATTTCATGCAACTAAATGTACTTTATGCTGCCGCTGATATATTAGCAACAGTGATAATTGGATTGCCATGCAGACTGCTGCTAATATTTCTAACACTGCATCTGAATTTTGCCATGTAAATTTCAAGCAACTAAAGTACTTTCTGCTGCTGCTGCTATATTAGTAACAATAATTTGACTGCTAATAATCCTGCTGCTAATATTATTTCTAATATTGCATATGAAATTGCTATGCATGCTGCTAATGCCTATTCGCTTGAAGAGTTCACATACCATCCATTTTAAGTCACTGAAACTTCAGCAATTGTAAGTCGCTTTGGATAAAAGCTTCTGCAAAATGAATAAATAAGAATGTAAATGTAAACTACAGACTACCTACTGCTGCCACAACTAAATGCATAATTTGATTTGCTATGCATACTGCTATTAATAATCGCTTAATAAATAAATAAATCGCTTAAACGCTCTGTGAAAGTACTAGAATTGCTGTAGCTCATCCATGCATTATCGCTGAAATTTCATGCAACTAAAGTACTTTCTGCTGCACTTGCTATATTAACAATAATAATTGGTTACTATGCAGACAGCTGCTAATATTATTTCTAACATGCATCTGAATTTGCTATGCCATTCTGCTGCTATTAAATTCACTAAAAATTGCGATCTGAATAGCTATGCATACTGCTGCTACAGCTGCACGAAAGTACTTTGAATTACTATAAGCATCTTTATTAAACAATGAAACGCAAACAAATAATGCCTATTTTGCTTTGAAGAGTTCACAAAATCCCTGTACGCCCTGGTAAATAAACAAAGTTATAAAAGCCTACTTCAATTTAAAAGAGTTACTTACCCCATGCGTTATCACTGAAATTTCATGCAAGTTACAACCAGATATTTCCTGCTGCCGCTGCTATAAACAACAGTAATAATTTGACTTGATTTGCTATGCATACTGCAATTAACAATTCGCTAATAACGTGATCTGAATTCTATGATACTGCTGCTACACTCCATGAAAGTACTATAATTGCTGTAAACCCAGCTGAATACACAAATAGTAAATTCCAGTTTAAGTGCGTCCTACTATTAACTACATTGTACATGGGCTACAGATTGGAAATTATTTATTATTAGTAGTATCTTTATATTTTAAACGAATTCATGATTAATTATCTTTAAACTATCACTAAACATGACTTTTATAATAAACTCTTCACTATCGCTGAACCAAGGTAACATGTGAAATAGAGGTGTGGCCCCTTTAAATGAGCGCTCCCTCTTCTGACTAAATGCATTGAAGTGCGGCACGAGTACATGGATGAGCGGGTATGTTATTTTATGTTGCTCATTAAAATAGGTAAGGCTGTTGACAGTATGACGTTTATTAAAGACAGTTATACGGGTTCACCTTGACTTAAAACTGTGAACAACTGTGAAACGCCAACTGCAAACCAGTGAGGCGTGCATCTGAAAGCAATCCGTTCGCGGTTAATGTAGAAATGAATGCCCACAGAAGATATTAAAAGCATTGGAGATTTCGGGCAACTAAGGTAATCCCCAATTCACTTTACTATTCTAAAATCCGCGACGCTTGACGTTGTATTCTCACATACATTAACTAGGAAAAGTGCTTGCTGCTGCTGCTAATGCCGGCACGAGTACATGGATGAGCGGGTATGTTATTTTATGTTGCTCATTAAAATAGGTAAGGCTGTTGACAGTATGACGTTTATTAAAGACAGTTATACGGGTTCACCTTGACTTAAAACTGTGAACAACTGTGAAACGCCAACTGCAAACCAGTGAGGCGTGCATCTGAAAGCAATCCGTTCGCGGTTAATGTAGAAATGAATGCCCACAGAAGATATTAAAAGCATTGGAGATTTCGGGCAACTAAGGTAATCCCCAATTCACTTTACTATTCTAAAATCCGCGACGCTTGACGTTGTATTCTCACATACATTAACTAGGAAAAGTGCTTGCTGCTGCTGCTAATGCCACTGCTGTTATATGAACAATAGATGCTTAGTAATTACTCCTCACATAATTACAAGAACCTTGTGTTATAAGCTGACTTCATTGGGGAAGATGCTACAAAATAAAAGTGTATAATATGGCCCTTTTCAGATGATTTACACACACACACACACACACACACACACACACACACACACACACACACACAGGTTTGTTTTAATGGTTTATGGGGACTCTCCACAGGCGTAATGGTTTTATACTGTACAAACCGTATTTTCTATTGTCCTACTACACCAACCCTACCCCTAAACCTACCCCTCACAGGAAACTTTCTGCATTTTTAGATTTTCAAAAAAACTCATTCTGAATTATTTATAAGCCTTTTGAATTACAGGGACACTGAAAATGTCCTCATGAATCACCTTCTCGTTGTAATACCTATGTCATACCCATGTTATTATACAAATTTGTGTCCTCATAAACCACATAAACATGCACACACACACACACACACACACACACACACACACACACAGTATATATATATAAAATTAAAACCACACACAAAAAAAATATTTTGAGACAACCATTTACTAGAGGAAAACTTTTAAATTCCTGGTGCAGCACAAGTTGCAGCACAACAAGCATGGGCCAAGGCCAGTTAGTTAGCATGTCCCTTGAAATAATAAAAAAAAGTCTAAAAATAGTCACTCTGATAGTCATCAGTAACAGAGCCTATCAACATGAGAATAGAAACAAGACAGTGGCTTCCCATGACCCACTGTGTGGGTTACCTTTTGACCCATCGGTTTGGCTCACATACTCAGTTAAGATTTTTGTGGGCAGTATACTGACCACTAAAGCACGCACACATTTAGTCATGTGGGTATATTACACACACACACACACACACACACACACATAGATGTGGGACTGGGAGAAAGAATGCCAGAGAAAGGCAAAGTAAAGAGAATCAAAAGTGTGATGTTGCCGCTGAATGTACATTGACGATTGGACAGTCTGGAATTCCATTGAAGCTGTTTCCCACAGTTTACAGAGATTTGGGTGCTCGTAATGAACACACAGGATGTAGAGGTTTATTGGGAACGCTGAAATAGACCCAAAGGAATTCTACATCTGCACTCCGTCACTGGGTTTTGATTTTTGAAGCTGAAAGCAGATTTTAATCACCGTTCCTAATACAAACAGAGAGGAATATACAATGAAATAGTTATTTTGAAAGTTGAAGGACCTGCTTGTGGCATTTCTGCAATTTCTTCAGTGATTTTTCATATTTGAAAATGTTACTAATCAAGAATGTCAGTGGATTCTGTTATCTGTCTAATGTTGAAATCAGGACTAAATGCTTTAAGCAACATTCAGTTTGATCAAATAAGACGAGCAAGAAAGAAAACAATTTTTAGATTTCGTAAACCAGCATGAAGATTGCTATATTCCTCATTTATAGCCAATGAGTGGAAAAGAACAGTCAGAATTCCTCGGTGCTCTGCACTATCTCAAGACTTAAACGGGAACATAACAAAGGATTGTAGAAGATGGTGACTTGCCAGTGTGTAGCGCACACTCAATCAGTCACAGCTGGATGTTTGGATAACAGGATGTGTTAGCTTTGCTGTATTCACAATTCAGACGTGAACCACCTCAGTTGAAATTATGAATCAAAGGAGACCTGTTCTGGAGGATAGAAATCAATCAAAGTATCACACGATTGAAAGGAGAAACAGAAGTAAAGACAATCTACTGATGAACGAAGACTTTGGTGAGGACTGTTATGGCAGTTATGGACACTACCATGGGTGAGTTGGTCAAGGTTCTGTATGTACTGTCTGTTTGATTACCATTGCCTTCAAAGATAATATGTAGTTCAATGTCCTGACCTGAAACTGTCACTCAATATTCAATGAAATATCTGTGATGTGACGGTTTGCTCATTTAAAATGTTAGGTTTCATTAAATAGGCATTTGAAACTAGTAATGGCAATTTTTTTATTTATTTTATGAATAAATTAACAAAATTACTGGTAACAATAGTAAAAATAATTTTATGTAGAACTAATTTGTATTATTCAACAACATATTAATAATGTAAATTATATATACACACACATACTATTTAAATACATAATATTTTAAAATAACATTACAGTTATATAATATAATATATAATGTAATCTATAGTTAAAATTATAATATGATATGAATATAATATTTAATATAATAATGATGTTTCATTCTCTCTATATATAAATTATGAATTAACTTTTTAAAAAATATGAACATTATATTTTTAAATACATAATTTGTTTCATTAACATTACAAGCATTAATAAATATTGTGATATATTTATTATTACAATAATATAACACTTACATATTAAATATGATCATATTTTATTATATAGATTAGTAATTAAAGTTTTATGTAAAATATTTATATATTTGTTTTTAAATAAAAATACACAAATACAATGATGTATAAACAATGATACATGTGATATTCATGTGGCATTGTATATTTACATACTTTTTATGTATGGGGAAAAAAAATCTGATATTAATAAGAAAACAAATGCTAATCAGTAATAACAAAAGGAGCTACTTTTAAAATGAATTACAATGCAATCTTTGGAAGATTGGTAATTGGTTATTTTCGAGTAAATTAAGTGGTGTGAATAGTAACACTTCAAAACATTTTGTGAAATTGTGGTCACAGTACACATTTTTGATCTGTTTCGAACCATTATAGTGAGAACCTGGCTCGACAGGCGTTACCCAAGAGCAGAAGGCAGGCGGTGCGAGGGGCAGCCTACATGTTCAATGCCCATCCCAACAGCTTAACCCCTGTAGAGGAACGTTTCCTTGATGCCGCCGAGTATGGAAACATACCTGTGGTGCGCCGAATGCTTGAGGAGATCCCTGTGCTGGATGTTAACTGTGTAGACTACATGGGCCAGAATGCATTGCAGTTGGCAGTGGCAAATGAGCACTTAGAAGTAACAGAGCTCTTGTTGAAGAAAGACAACCTGTCACGTATTGGGGATGCACTTTTGTTGGCCATCAGCAAAGGTTACACCAGGATTGTCGAGGCCATTTTGAGCCACAAAGCTTTTGCCGACTCCAAGAGACTTACAGCGAGCCCTAGTCAGGCTCCAATGCATGATGACTTTTTTGCGTACGATGAAGATGGCACGCGCTTTTCTCATGACGTCACTCCAATCATTCTAGCATCTCATTGTCACGAATATGAAATCGTGCACATTCTTCTGGGTAAGGGTGCTCGCATTGAGCAGCCACATGACTACTTTTGTACCTGCGACACCTGCAATTACCATCAAAAGTACGATTCTTTCTCCCACTCCCGCTCGCGTATCAATGCATACAGGGGACTGGCCAGTCCAGCGTACCTCTCTCTATCCAATGAGGATCCTGTGTTGGCGGCCCTTGAGCTCAGCAATGAGCTGGCTTCCTTGGCCAATATTGAAAAAGAATTTAAGGTACAGCAGTGGCAACTAGGCCTGTTTGTCATTTTAAAAGATAGGTCACTCAAACATGAAAATCATGCGATTATTTAGTTATTTAACCTTCATTTGATTCCAAACCCGAAGAATGTACTGGCCATTGTTTTTCATGTAAATAAAGTAGAAGTGAGCACCAGTTTACACATTTCACATTTAGTCATACACATTTTTCTGTGTAAGCAGACTGAAATCATCATTTTAGTATTTGTTCATATTTTGAATTAGCTTTTATTTTAGTTTTCAGTTTTAATTTTAATTTACGTTTTAGTTATTTTGTCATGCGCTTTTGTAATTTTTAAAAAATGTCTATATTTTGCTTGAATTTATGTTTAACAATTAACAATAACTACACTGACCGAAATTTTAAAGGGGTCATACGATGCTGCTAAAAAGAACGTTATTTTGTGTATTTGGTGTAATGAAGTTTATGTGGTTTAAGGTTAAAAAAACACATTATTTCCCACATACTGTACATTATTGTTTCTCCTCTATGCCCCGCCTTTCTGAAACGAGTCGATTTTTACAAAGCTCATCGGTCTGAAAAAGCGAGGTGTACTCTGATTGGCCAGCTATCCAGTGCGTTGTGATTGGTCGAATTCCTCAAGCGTGTGACGGAACTGTTACGTCCCTTACCATATTGTGATGCCTGCGGCAACCACATGTGACAACCCCGGGCTGGACTCTGCTTCGTCCACGGTGAAAGCCGATCCGGTGATCGACAGCGCGAAGTTCCAGGCATGACGAAGGGATATTGTCCTCTTTTGGAAGGCCAAACAAAGTAGTTTCGCTTTCACAACAAAGCACACAGCGCCTTCACGACATGGCGGCGGCAACAATACTACAGCGAGAATAAAAGTTACGCCTTCTTTCTTTTCGTGAACATTTGGGCGGCGTTATGCAAATCTTCCCACATCGTGACGTAGATATGTGGGGGCGTGTTAGAACGAGCCGTTTTAGGTAGGCGTGGTTGACTCTTAACTTTTATAAAGAATATCTCTTTGGATTTGAGACTTAAGTCTTTGCAACTTTACAGATCTTCTTTATGCACCAAGAGCTTGCAACACTCCAAAGAGAAAGGAAAAATTTAAATCGCATCATATGACCCCTTTAAATAATTTTTCACTAAAGTTTGACATCAATGTGACATGACCAGTTCAAATTAACCATTGTGTGTCAGGTGACCAATCGCCATGCTGCTTCTTTGAATATATAAAACTGCACATGAGAAATGACAACTAAGTAGAGCGAAAGATTATAAGTGAATAGCCAATTAAATTTGTTAATTGTATCGACTCATTTCATGATCGTCATTTACTGTAATTTTTGAGCTTGGTGACCAGTACATTCATCAATACTTCTCTTTTGGTGTTCCACACAAGAATTCTCACATCATTTTCATTTTGTTTGAACTAATTCTTTAAAAATGTAAAAAGATTTCATGTTCTTTGTAATGATTATCTTCCTCAGAATGAATATAGGAAACTTTCTATGCAATGCAAAGACTTTGTTGTGGGACTTCTGGACCTTTGTCGGAGCACAGAGGAAGTGGAAGCCATTCTGAGTGGTGAAGATGATGAGGCTTTAGAAGTGCCTGGACGACCAAGTCTCATTCGCTTAAAACTCGCAATAAAGTACGAACTGAAAAAGGTAAATATAAAAAACAGAAATCTCACAATCTGCCCTCAAATTCTCTCTCAAAATGCTTCTTTTAATTTATTTGTCCCAAACAGTTTGTGGCCCATCCTAACTGTCAACAACAGCTCTTATCAATATGGTACGAAAACCTGCCCGGACTCAGGCAGCAGACCACCGCCATTAAGTTCCTAGTGGTTTTAGGTGTTGCAATCGGACTTCCCTTTCTAGCAATGGTGTATTGGGTGGCACCATGCAGCAAGGTAAGTATGTTCACACAAGTATGCTGTTTACTTTCAAACACTGGTGAAATCCAGATGTATTGCATAGCAAACATACAGTACATGTCTAAAGAATCGAGCAATGGCTTTAACATGAATCATTCACTGAAATCTTTGCTCAGTAAGGCTGTTCCCATGCTTGTAAATTATAGCAGTGCTTAAAATATCCACCATATCCTATGAGTCACAATAATGTTGATAAGCGTATCAGGCTGATAAGCAGTAATGTACAAATATACAATAGAAGAATGTATCCACAGCGCATTAAATCTTTTGTTAATCGCACCACAATCAGTAAAAAATTATGTTACCAACAGATGGGAAAGATCATGCGTGGCCCTTTCTTCAAGTTTGTGGCACACGCGGCCTCCTTCACTATTTTCCTTGGCCTTTTGGTCATGAACACTGCAGACCGCTTTGATGGGACAAAGCTGCTTCCAAATATGACCATTCATGACTATCAGACGCAGCTGTTTCGTATGAAAACAACTCCCTTTACGTGGATGGAAATGCTCATCATTTCCTGGGTCATAGGTTTGTTTCTGACTGATTTTTAACTTTTCAAAGGTTACTACTCTACTACAATCTGTATTCAGAGAACAAAATGTACAGTTCATTAGCATGTCTCAGGACAAACTGCATGTTGCAACATTCATTTCTGTGTTTTAATGTCCTTCACTCAGGGATGATTTGGGCGGAGTGCAAGGAGATCTGGTCCCAAGGTCCAAGAGAATATCTGGTTGAGCCTTGGAATTTGCTAGACTTTGGAATGTTGGCCATTTTTGTGGCATCCTTCATCTCAAGGATAATGGCTTGCTGGCATGCACGCGTAGCACAACGCTATGTTGATGAGCACTACACTGATTTGACCAATGTCACTTTGCCTTTTGAGGTGGGATACTTCCAGTTGGGTGAGTGATCGTCCTCAGCTTTCAGTCAGGCAAGATTTTGTTTTCCACAAAACTACGATATATAGTCTAATACAAAAAGCAATCTGGCTAAATATCTTTTTTGTTTCAGCTCGGATCGACTGGCTCCCGTCTGATCCTCAGTTAGTTTCTGAGGGCTTGTATGCCATTGCAGTGGTCCTGAGCTTTTCTCGAATTGCGTACATCCTGCCAGCAAATGAGAGCTTTGGACCACTGCAGATATCTTTGGGACGAACTGTGAAGGACATCTTCAAGTTCATGGTTATCTTCATTCTAGTCTTTCTGGCCTTCATGATTGGAATGTTCAACCTCTACTCATATTATCGGGGCGCTAAACAGAATGACGCTTTCACAACGTGAGTAGAAATACAGTCATGAGTTTGCCTATTAAGACATGTGCTTGGATCTTTGTCCTGGTACAAGACTACTATTAAAAACACACAATAATAAGTATGAATTATCATTTACTATTCTTATAATAAGGGGGAAATAATAAGAATCAATCAATCAATCAATCAATCGGTAAATCCTTTCTGAAGTATCATGTGACACTAAAGACTGCTAAAAATTCAGCTTTGCCATCACAGGAATAAATTATATTTTAAAATATATTAAAATAGAAAACAGTTATTTTGTAATAATATTTCCCAATATTGTTGTTTTTACTCTATTTTTGTTCAAATAAATACAGCCTTTGTGCGCATAAGAGTCTTCTGTTGAAAACCTGAAAAAATCATGCCGAACCCAGACTTTTGAGCGGTAGACTAAATACACAAATTGTACAAAATTATAAGCGAATTGATCCATGAACATGAACAAATAAATGCACTTCTTATGAGAAAAGGAAATGTTCCTCAATTTACATCTCCATCAATAAATATATATCTTCTCTCTCTATCTCTGTAGTGTAGAGGAAAGCTTCAAAACATTGTTTTGGGCAATATTTGGCCTTTCTGAGGTCAAATCAGTAGTCGTGAACAATGGACACAAGTTCATCGAGAACATTGGCTATGTTCTCTATGGAGTTTACAATGTCACCGTGGTCATCGTCCTGCTCAACATGCTCATTGCTATGATTAACAATTCCTTTCAGGAGATTGAGGTACTTGATGTCTTCTCAGTTTAACATCTTCATATTTCTTTCTAAGATTTGCTGACATTAAATCTTTGTGCAGTGGAGCAAATTGAATGTGTAAAATCTACATTTAAGACTCTGTGCTGATGAAGCACTCCAGTGTAGAGTTTTGCATACTATGGAAAAAAAACAACCTTATCTCTTCAGAATGGGATAATTAGTTTGACTGTTTAATTTTTTTTATTGAATTGAGTTTTAATTGAATTAAACCATTTTCTTTGCACATCTCATACCTCTGCATCTCTGTTTTGATTCATTTGTCGCTTTAAGTACTCAAAACATTAGTGTTTCCTGTTGTCTTGCAGGATGATGCAGATGTGGAGTGGAAGTTTGCCCGGGCCAAGCTCTGGTTCACCTACTTTGAGGAAGGCCGGACTCTTCCTGTGCCTTTTAACTTGGTTCTCAGTCCCAAATCTGTTCTGGGTCTGGTTATGGGGGCTAAGGGTCTTTTGCAGGAGATTTTCAACAGACACAAAACCATTATGAAGGGGTCTGAGCTCAGTGAGGTGAGGGAAATCCCTTCTAATTCTGCATCACAGTAAGAAAATTAATAAACAAATCCATTTATGTTGCTCTTGTGATTTGTTGGATCATAATTCAGTTGGGACAGAGCAAAACTTGCCAGGACAAATCTCTTCCTAGCTCCAGTCGATATCAGGCATGTTTACTTCTATTTTAAATGCTACACCTCATGTTTATCATAGATCTGAATATGGGTCATATTTGTTTGTTTGGAATTTGACATTGAACTTACTGCATTTAATCTGTACAGAAAATTATGAAGCGTCTTGTGAAGCGATACATCATCAAAGCCCAAAATGACAAAGAATGTGATGAAGTCAATGAAGGTGAGTGTATTTAAGCTTTCATTAAGGAATAATTCAGAAAAATACAATGAGTAAAATAAGTATTGAACACGTCACCATTTTTACCAAGGTACTGTTGACATTAAATTTTCACCAGATGTCGGTAACAACCCAAGTAATCCATACATACAAAGAAAACAAAACAAATAACTTCAGAAATTAAGTTATGTGTAATAAAATGGAATGTCACAGGGAAAAAGTATTGAACACGCTTACTGAAATGTATTTAATACTTCGTACAAAAGCCTTTGTTGGTAATGACAGCTTCTAGTCGCATGCATTGCTCAGGTGTGATTTTGGCCCATTCTTCCACATAAACAGTCTTCAAATCTTGAAGTTTCCGTGGGCCTCTTCTATGAACTCTGATCTTTAGTTCTTTCAATGGATTTTCTATTGGATTCAAGTCAGGTGATTGGCTGGGCAATTTTAGCAGCTTTATTTTCTTTCTCTGAAACCAATTGAGAGTTTCCTTGGCTGTGTGTTTGGGATCATTGTCTTACTGAAATGTCCACCCTTCGTTTTATTTTCATCATCCTGGTAGATGGCAGCAGATGTTTAATCAAGAATGTCTCGGTACATTTTTCCATTCATCCTTCCTTCAATTATATGAAGTTTGCCAGTGCCGTATGCTGAAAAACAGCCCCACACCATGATGTTCCCACCTCCAAACTTCACTGTTGGTATGGTGTTTTTGGGGTCATGTGCAGTGCCATTTGACCACCAAACATGGTGTGTATTATGGCATCCAAAGTTGGTCTGATCTGACCAGAATATATTCTCCCAGTATTTCACAGGCTTGTCTAAATGTGGTGCAGCAAACTTTAAACAAGCTTCAACATGCTTTTTCTTCAGCATGGTGAGCGTGCATACAGGCCAAGGCGGTTGAGTGCATTACTTATTGTTTTCTTTTAAACAATTGTACCTGCTAATTCCATGTCTTTCTGAAGATCTCCACAAGTGGTCCTTGGCTCTTGGACAACTCTTCTGATGATTATTTTCACTCCTCTGTCAGAAATCTTGCGAGGAGCTCCTGTTCATGGCCGATTTATGGTGAAATTATGTACTTTCCACTTCTGGATTATGGCCCCAACAGTGTTCACTGGAATATTCATAAGTTTAGAAATCCTTCTGTAACCAATGCCATCAGTAAGTTTTGCAATAATAAGGTTGCGAAGGTCTTGAGAGAGCTCTTTGCTTTTACCCATCATGAGAGGTTTCTTGTGTGACTCCTTGGTGATGAGGCACTTTTTTATAAGCCATAAATTGGGACTGAACCAGCTAATATAAATTTCCACTGACAAGGGGCAGGATTGTTTTGTAATTACTGATAAGATTTCTGCTGGTGTCTTGGGTTTCCATGCCTTTTTGCACCTCACTTTCTTCATGTGTTCAATACTTTTTCCCTGTATCATTCCATTTTATTACACAACTTAATTTCGTTATTTGTTTTGTTTTCTTTGTACAATATGTATGGATTACTTGGGTTGTTACCGACATCTGGTGAAAATTTCATGTCAACAGCACCTTTAGAAATATATTTACTGAGAAAAATTATGACATGTTCAATACTTATTTTACCTTCTGTATATATGTATATTTTCAGAGCTTGTTTCACATTCACTATTAACTGTCACTGTAAGAAAAAAAAGTTTTTATTTTGTGTCCCACTTAAAAAACAAAAGCAAAGGGGTCTGGAACAAAGCAAGTGTAAGGAAATAATGCATTTTTGGGTGAAATATGTCTTTGTTTTCACTATAAAACTATATATGCTCAAACTAAATTTTATGAGTTATATTTTTCATAATTCATACTGAAAGCTGCTGTGTTGCAGGTGAACTGAAGGAGATTAAGCAGGACATTTCAAGCCTTCGCTATGAGCTGCTGGAGGAAAAGTCACACAACATGGAGGAGCTGGCAAAGCTAGTGAGGACGCTTGAAAAAAATCTCTCTCAGGACTGCTTGATACTAAAGTCTCATTAAAGAAGTCAGGCGACTACGTTTTTTATTTTACAGAAGCATATAATTAACATATTTATCAAGCAAGGCAGTTTGCACAAGGACTACTTCTCTGCCTTGGCCTGCTGGGTTAACAGAACAAAGAACAGCTGTTGAGCTTTCCATGACTGTGAAGAAACATTGTTTCTGTTTTGGTGATACATTGCTGAATTGTTTTTTAAAAATATGATAAATATGCACAATTTACCCTTTAAATTTTTTTTTTTGTCGGTAAGTACTCTAATTCACATACAACAAAAATGTAACATGAGGGATTAAAATTTATAGCAAAAAATAAATACATAAATCAAAACATCTGTTTTAGTTTGCATGTAGTAAATGTAAAATATTTAGTGAAACAAATGACAAATTATAAATCTTAATTCTTATAAATGTAGTTCTTCATTCTCTTTTTTTAGTAACTATTTTACATTTTATTTTACTATCTATTAAACACAAACAAATTACATACACAGACACACACACACGCCCGCACGTGTCTAGAAAAAAATATAAACCTACAGAAGCCTAAACCTAAACATTAAAGAAGGTAATATTGCTAGGTAAAAAAAATTCTGTTGCTGGAAATTTAATCTCAAATGTCATGATCACATTATCAGATCAACATCATCCCTCAGTTACAGAAAGTTCTGTTCGAACACATTGTTGATAATTTTTCTTTGTATCAAGATCATCTATATTGCGACAGCCTACTTTTTCAGCATGTCAAATTCATTTTTTCTCCACAAGGGCTCTTTATGTAATATGCTTTACTTCTTTTTTGTATTTGTATTTTATTTTATTTGTAACAAGAGACATTCTGTTCAAAAGGTTGCAGTTAAGCTGAACTAAGCATGAGAGAAACTCAGGAACATTTACAGCATGCAGATTTAAAGTTTCACAGTCACGGTGTTTGAAATCCATCACAAAACACTCCAGAGAGAATTTGTTTGACTCTGCGGAGTCTGATACAATAATACATGCTGCCGAGTTGGCAAAGCCTTTCGATTAAGCCTGTCCAGGTCTAAAAAAAAATAAGCTTGTCATTAAAATTTATTACATTTTTTTGTAAAAGCTTATAAATCATTTTATGTACCTGTAAGGTTCATCTTTGGCCTCCTGCTGTTCACATGTTGCAGTGTCTATTAGTCATGAAACTGTATTTCAGTTCTGGAAATCACTTCGCTGGTCAACCATGGACTTTCAAGTATTGAGGTTAAAGGTCCCTAAGATGATGATGATGTCAGAGATAAACACCTCATAGTCATCCAAAGTAAAAGCAAAAATCCATACAAATGACACCCCAAAGGGGAAGTTAGGGGAATTAGTCAGATACTGATTGTCAACAATACTGTGTGTCATGCTTTATGTGTGTGACTGCTTACGCATTTAGTCACTGAAGTGTACATGATGCATTGTACAGTACAAAGGCAAAGTGAAGTAATGTTTTCAAATTGCAAAATGTGGAAGTTTGGTCACATTGTCACATTTCATGTTCTCTCAAGTCATATAATGTGACGTGTCTATAGAATGTAAAGCAGGCTTAACATTCTATCGAAAACCTTTTAGATTTGAACTCAGGTGGCAAAGACAGCGATAGACAGACAGACAGACAGACAGATAGATAGATGAAAACAGGTCAAAACACAATCAAAGGAACCCAATCAGTATATAAACTGACATTTTAATAGTTTAAAAAACAAACAAACATGAAATTACTTTGTAAATGATGTTAATAATAAGTATTATAATCTGTATAAGATATATATTTTTTCATTTCAACATACTGAAATGCTAAACCAGTGTAAAATAAAATACAGCAGAACCATTACTTGAACAACTGCATTTTTGTGAGCACAAACTAGAACTAATTGCAACTAAGACAAACTTTAAAACATTTGAACACTGTCAGAAATATTTTCTTGTTTTTGATTGTACTTCATTAAGAAAAAATGCACTATATTACGCTCAACAAATATATTCAGTATAAGCTGAAATAGCTAAAGATCACTACAAAACTGACAGCACATTAGTATAATAAAATAAGTTTGCAGTATATAAGAAATGTTTGGCTCATAACGTTCATTCAAGACATATTTTGTTTAAATTTAGAAGAAAAATGTTAAGGACACAAAAATGTTCTTAGTAAGAAACAGTCGCAACTAAAAGTTACCAATTTTCTATTTAACCTTTAGAAATTGTATGGAAAAACAATGAGTGCTAAATCATTTTGGAAAAAAATTTACCAAAAAGATTCAGCAATTACTGAAATGAAAAATGACCTGCATCTACCAAACATGATTCGACTTTTGGCATCACTGAAAAGAAAGTCAATAAAACATACTTCCAAGAATTTCCCAAATGTCACATTGGGAAATACATTATCATCTGCTACTTAATATGTCACTAATTAATGCATATGGTACAGGTGCAGTTCTTCCTCTATATAATACAAATCTATTCAGCAGAACCATTACTTGAACAACTGCATTTTTGTGAGCACAAACTAGAACTAATTGCAACTAAGACAAACTTTAAAACATTTGAACACTGTCAGAAATATTTTCTTGTTTTTGATTGTACTTCATTAAGAAAAAATGCACTATATTACGCTCAACAAATATATTCAGTATAAGCTGAAATAGCTAAAGAACACTACAAAACTGACAGCACATTAGTATAATAAAATAAGTTTGCAGTATATAAGAAATGTTTGGCTCATAACGTTCATTCAAGACATATTTTGTTTAAATTTAGAAGAAAAATGTTAAGGACACAAAAATGTTCTTAGTAAGAAACAGTCGCAACTAAAAGTTACCAATTTTCTATTTAACCTTTAGAAATTGTATGGAAAAACAATGAGTGCTAAATCATTTTGGAAAAAAATTTACCAAAAAGATTCAGCAATTACTGAAATGAAAAATGACCTGCATCTACCAAACATGATTCGACTTTTGGCATCACTGAAAAGAAAGTCAATAAAACATACTTCCAAGAATTTCCCAAATGTCACATTGGGAAATACATTATCATCTGCTACTTAATATGGTCACTAATTAATGCATATGGTACAGGTGCAGTTCTTCCTCTATATAATACAAATCTATAGTTTCCTTCAGAGCTGTACCGCAACAATGATCAGAGAGTTATGAGCTCATGTCTACAGTTTTGAAATATCAGAGCCCATCAGCCCATCATGCTGGGCCACATATAAATACAGAAATGTGTTACTACAGTCACACAAGGTGATATTTACATTCTGAATAAACTTGATCATTTACAACAGTTAATGATCTGGTTATAATATTAAGCAAAAACTATTTACATTCAGTAAGGCAGAAATGTACATATAAATGACCCCTTTTTTTTTTGCAGAAATGAATACCATGGATACCATGGACTTTGCTTTTGCCTGTTCTGGCCCCATCAGAAGAATGCCACATAATTATCTGGGATGAGTCCAGTTTTGCCATCATATGTCGCTTGGAGCCAGCCAGGTTCCACTGAGGGATACACTGCATGAACATAAAAACAAACAGTAAAGAGTCAAATGTAGCAGAACTGAGTACACAACATTCTACACAGCCTTTCATGTTTCTGTGTTTCCATCTAAAAGTAAAGTACTGCTCACACTGTATCCTTAGAAACAGAACACAGCATGCCGTTTTAAAGAGAATGTGTGGATACCGTTGGAGAAGTGCGCCCCCTGAGGAAAGCTCAGCTCATGACTGTGCTCCGCTTGACAGGGATACAAGGCTTTAGCCTCTCTGTAAAAACACCAGAGAGTTAGAGAAAAGACAACTGTGGAAACTTACTAATATCTTCAACAACACACACTTATCTTTTGACTCTGTTGGCTGTTCTTAGTACAGGAAATAGAAATTCAGTTATATTACACAACATTTGAATGCCTGTCATTTAAATGGTTCTACACACATTTACTTGATTATGTTTTCAGTGTCCAACCCTCAGCCTTTTTATCACATTTGACCAATTTATTTGTGATTAATATTTTATTATTTACAAAGAATGGTAGGAAAAAGCACAAAACAACAACCAACAACACCTGAACTAAACAGAACAAACAGTAATAAGGATAAATAAAATGTAATAATACTCTTAGTCTGACTCAATACCTTCCCGTTGTGCACTGGGAAATCACAGGACTCTCAAAGATTGCTGCCCGGGAGGCCACACTGGGGGAAGAAAAAGCATGGCGCATTTGATACATCAATGATACATCAACTGAGATCAGTGTAACAAACTGATTTTACATTATAAGATCAGTGAGAAGGTTCTTGCTTACACAGATCCCGGTCTCTGGTAGCCATTGCTGGCTGAGGAGTCAGCTCTGTATCTCACCGTCTCTTTAGGAGGAAGCTCTGGCAGATGGAGGGACTTGAGACCGTCTCTCTGACTGCGTGACACCAGGCTCTGAATAGAGCCGTGACAGCTTCTGAAACCTGAGCGTAAACACACAAAAAACACACACACATTACAGATTGGCAGATATATGCTACATTCATACTTGAGGAGAAATTAAGTGCAAAACTGCAGGGAGAATGAGTTTCGCTGATGGCGTTGTTTATTTGCACATGCGGTTTGTGTGGTTCTAGTCTGTAATGACTTGCTTATGTTCCTCTATTGTACGTCGTTTTGGATAAAAGCATCTGCTAAATGCATAGCTGTAATTGTTAATGTTTGTGAATGGTTAGTGGATAAAATGCAAGATTTTGTGCTGGGTGTTGAGGCCATGACACACCAAACTGATATCAAAGAACTAGGGCCGATAACAGCCAACTCTGTAGTCCTCATGTTGCATGCATCTGGTCTAAAAAGTTGCTTGAACACATTGCAAAGACCGTTGCATGTCCATTATGTGCCTGCGTTAGAGAAAATAACCGTCTACACCAGCAGGTGGCAGTAGTCTATACTAGTCATTCATTTTGGAAAACTAGGACCGTTTTTTACACTAATGATTGATGGTTGAAGAGTAAGGAGAATAACCTCAATTGTACCCCACATTTGAAAACGCTTATTATTGCATTTATAGAGTGAATCTTTCTGTGATTGTTTACAGTGTAATGGAAGTCACACCTATAACTCACACAAACTATCTTGGGTTTTAGGAAAAAGGTGGATAAGTCATGTTGATCACTTATTTCATTTCAGAAGGTCATGAAAATATTTGCGTATTGGAATGCCCATACATTGCGCAAAAATGCAGGGAAACTTATTTGTTCTTACCCTCAGAGATGTGGAGTGAAGTGAGAGAAGAGCAGGTGGACAGACTGTGTCGTTCTTCCCCATGATCCTCCAGTGTTTCTCCTAGGGTTGTCTGGAGGAGCTCTGAAGCTGGAGAGCTTCGATCACCTGGACTTGTACTCAGTGCTTCTTCCCATTCTCCATCAGTCTTGTTGGCGTCCTCTTTGGAGCTGGAATCGGGGCTGGTGGTGCAAGCCGGGCTTTTGGGCCCGTTGGAGGAGGGAGACGAAGTGGTCCAGCACAGACTCCCTGATGCCTTGTGTTTGGTACGTGACGGGGAGCCAGTCTTAGAGCAGCTGTTCTGCTCCGAAGAGTGAGACGAGAGAGACTCCATACTGCCCATGGGAGTGCTACTCGGACTGCTGCTGAACGTGTCACCTGATTGAGAGAGGGGGTTAGGTTGGCACTCTAATAGAGGGACTAATGTCTGTATTTGGAGACACTCACTGTCAGCATCAGCTAGGCACAGGGTGGGAGGGTACAGGCCTCTGGATTTGCGGGACCCTGAGGACAGGCAGATGGCTTTGCTGCGGCGGGCACTGGCACTGGCACGAGACTGAGAGTGAGACTGAGGCTGCGGCAGAGGGACGTTAGGGTCTGGAGCTTGATGAAATATCTAAGAAAAAAAGACAAAAAGGTACTAAGTGTGTTTTTGATCCAACCAAAGAACATTAGATTGAGAATGAGATGAACTAAACTATATAAAGACAGATATTTGGAGTTGAAAGGTAGGGATGCACAATCTATCTGTAACATGTTGGTTTTCACTAGACACACTATCGTTCAAAAGTTTGGGGTTGGTAAGATTTTGTTTTTAAAAGAAGTCTCGTATGCTCATTAAGGCTGTGTTTATTGGATCAAAAATGCAGTCAGAAAAGTAATATTGTGAAATATTATTGCAATTTAAAACAATGGTTTTCTATTTCTATTTATTTTTGAAGTGTTATTGATTCCAATGATAGCAAAGTTGAATTTTCAGTTTTCGGACGATCCTTTCAGAAATCATTCTAATATGCTGATTTGGTCAAGAAATATTTATTTTTATTATCAACGTTGAAACGAGTTGTGCTGGTTAATGTTTTTGTGGAAACTGATAATTTTTTTTTACAGGATTCTTTGATGAATATAAAGTTCAAAAGAACAGCATTTATTTGAAATAGAAAACTTTGTAACAATATAAATTCCTTTTCTGTCACTTTTGATCAGTTCAGTGGTCCTTGCTGTATTAATTTCTTTGAAAAACAAATGTTTCTACATTTATTTTACATTATTATTTATTTTTTTATTTGTTTTGTTTTTATTTATTCATCTATTCATCTTTACCTCTGCTAGCATCTAATGCTCACTTAAAGAAAAAAAAGAGTTATAATTTAGTAACACTTGAATGTAATCTTTAGCTAATCTCAAAACGAATACCTATATATATACGAATACAATAATGTTGTGATGCCTAAATTCACTTATAGCATTTAGCATTGATTTTAGTATTAAGCATTTTGTTTAATTTACACAGTTTAAACAGAATTGTCCATTTATTGTTTATTGATTATTTTATTTTAATATTGGTGCATCCCTGTTGAAAAGCCTTGTAAGGTTATTCAGAGAAGCAATTCTCATCATTTATTTGATAATTTGTTCCTCTATCGGCATGCTTTCTATTAAAAGATCATTGCTTGCTTAATCACCTTGTCGTAGTTTTCTATGAGGATCTCTACCACAATATTCTGAAACTTGATGTTCATCATGGCAGCAACTGTCTCTTCTTGAGAGCGCATGAGTGTTGGGCCAAAAATCACACCCAGGTTAGACACGGTCATCAGATTCTTCTGACTATGTGTGGAAACCCTGTCAAAAACAGCAGAAAAATAGTTTCACAAACACCTTGGTTAGCATCACCTTGTGGAATTTGAAGTGCACACATGAATAAATGTACTAGATGTGCAGTTTCTACTTCAAGAACCAGAGTGTCGTACACATGTAGATGTTTTATTAGAATATCCAGCATCTCTTTATTCTTCTCGGGGAGCTTGTGGACGAGGGCGTGAACAGCACAGACCCTGTAGTTCTGATCATCAGACTCTAGAAAAAAAAATGAAAATAAACCAAAGGCATCCAGTCATTAAATAAGCAAATCACAGACGGACACGATGAAGAGTTAAAAGAGCAAAGAACATGCTAAAACTCACTGACTGCCATGATGAAGTCTTTGTGGAGTCTGTAGGTCATGAGGGGCTCTGCCAGACACCTGCAGGGAACAGAATGACTTCCTGTTTTTCCTTGATAACATGCCATTTTAAAAAATGAAATGTTATGAGGATTATTTAAAAACCTGAGGTAATTCTTCAGGCCGCTGGTGATGGTCTTGTTATCCCAGGTGTCTGGATCAAGGTCCATATCTGCAGGAGCTTTGGCCGCTGGAAGGGTCAAATGAACTTGTGTTAAATGGAATTTGGTACAGTTACTATTGGTAAAGGTTACTGTAAATAGTGTGTATTTCTAACAGACAAACTATTTTTAAAACAATACAATAAAATTGTACTATGTTAAAGTCTTCATGTAAAGAAATGTACCAGGTTTCTGTAAGCAAAAAAAAAAAGGTTAAAGGGATAATTTGCCCAAAAATGAAAATTCTGTCATTAATAACCCTCACCCTCATGTCGTTCCAAACCCAACAAATTAAGATCTTTCTGACCCCGCATAGACAGCAATGCAACTGAAATGTTCAAGGCCCAGAAAACGTAGTAAGAACATCGTTCAAATAGTCCACGTGACATGTGGGTTCAACCGTAATGTTATGAAGCTACGAGAATACTTCTTGTGCGTCAAAATAATGACTTTTTTCGACAATTCTTCTCTTCCTTGTCAATGTCCGCCGCCATTCATGACAGTACCACAACGCATGTTGAACCACTGATGTCACATAGATTACTTTAACAATGTCCTTACTACGTTTTCTGGACCTTGAACATTTCAGTTGCATTGCTGTCTATGCGGAATCAGAAAGCTCTCGGATTTCATCAAAATATCTTAATTTGCATTCCGAAGATGATCGAAGGTCTTATGGCTTTGGAACGACATGAGGGTGAGTAGTTAATAACAGAATTTTCATTTTTGGGTGAACTATCCCTTTAAGATTTCTGTACCAAATACTGAGGTCATCAGTCGCTGGACTTTAGAGTTAACTCCACCTATTCTGTACAACCCCATTGTGTTGATGCCTAAAAGAAAAAGACAATTTGGTAACATTATTTTACGGACCAGTTTTCACCTTTAACTAGTTGCTTATTAGCATGCATATTACTAGCATATTGGCTGTTTATTAGTACTTACAAAGCACATATTAATGCCTTATTATTCTGCATGGCCATATTTTAAATCCCCTAATCTTACCCCACACCTACACTTAACAACTACCTTTCTAACTTTTAATAAACAGCAAATTAGTAGTTTATTGAGGCAAAGGTCATAGTAAATAGTTAGTTAATACTGAAAATTGGACCTTAAAATAAAGTGCAATAAAATGCAATAAAACAGAAATATTCTGTTAGTTTACCAAAAGCTTTAGTTCATGTAATATCTAAATACACTGGTTGTATAAAGTTAATTAAATAAATGATTAAGCATTACTGAATTAACCTTCAATTCAGTTACAGCAATGAAAGTCATATTTTTGTTCAGACATACACTATCACTCAAAAGTTTGAGGGCAGTAAGATGTTTTTTTTAAAGAAGTCTCTTCTGCTCGTTAAAACTGCATTTATTTGATCAAACAGCAACAGCAATATTGTGAAATATTAGTACAATTTAAAAAGCTGTTTTCAATTTGAACATTTTAAAATGCTATTTATTCCTGTGATAGGAATGTTGAATTAATATTAATATGTCATACACTGCATGAAAAAAGGTGAAGATAAAAGCAGACTAACCTCTGGTTTCCACAAGCTCTATACACTTCCTTAAAAAATTAAAGCCTGCTTCATTTAGGAATGCTGTAGACACAGAGTGTTTATGTTATAAATTTGAGGCCAATTCAGGTGAACTATTTTTGAAAATTCTTATGACTTAACATGCACATGGCCAAATGAAACAGTTCATCTCACTGTATATACACCTAAATGACAATTAAGTAGAAGGGAGGAATGAACTTACTTTCCTCTTTCTTGCTCAGAAGTGCTGGAAGAGTGTAAATCTAGAAGAAATCAGCATATGTTTATAACACACTAAAGATAAATGCTATTAAAAGCATATACATTAATGCATTATATTGCATAATCCTTATCTCTTCACAGAAAATAAATTATAGGGACGAATATACAAAATACAATTTATAGTTTCACAATATAAACATACATGCACTAATATTCCTTTGTATATAAGAAACCAAAAACTCAGCTAAATAATAACAGTGTAATGAGGGTCAAATGAGTTGAAGCCAATCAACTATAGCTGACAGCATGCGAGTCAAAACAAAGAGTCATTAGCGAAGTGTAAATTCTCAGCTGTCATCTTTTTCCTGTCCATGTGTACACTATCCACTGCCTGGAGTTCAAAGAGCCTGTATAATAACAATTACGAGTCTAAAATGTAAAAAGCGAGTCAGTGGTCTAAAGAAAAAAAGAAAACCTCTTTAAAGTGTAAAAATAAAGACAGTTCAAATGGGTTTCCCTATCTGTCATCGGTCAGCCAAACAGATACTCTCTACTTGTGCCATTGGTTGAGCCAAGAAAAAAAGACTGCCACCCTTTATTTTACTGTCTTTTACAGTTGTCTTTCAAGAAGTCGTAAAGTTCTTGTACTATGAACCGACATATGTTAATCAAACCGAGAGCAGTCTCATTTAGGCTGGGTGGTTGCTCTTACCGGCTCTTTTCCATCCATGGCCTCCATCCACAGTCGTCTGTTGGATTCAGAGAGAGCCTGAAGGGTGATGATCCCATGTCTGTGGGACACACTGATAAATGTTAACGCTCAACTACTAAGTGCAAGGTGTCAGAATTTTGCATTTTGTTTCTTTTATTTATTTATTATTCAGGATTTTTAAAAACAAGTTCTAAGCATCATGCCTACGAATAATGAGATGTTTCCAAAGCCTGCAAACCAAATACATATGCTGCAGTGTAGCAAAAAGGAAACAGATTAATGCAAGCAGTATTATGTAGCAGTTTTTCCCTTCACTGCAATTCACCAACTCCACCACAGCATAAGAAATCATATTTTCCCTGAGTTGCGAGGTTGGAGACTGAATGAATGACATGATTTAAAGGGCCAGAAACCACAGAATGAAACAAACACACACCTTTCTTTTGTGTCATCAACACTAGCTGTACACAAAACCAGTCAAACAGCGCTAAAATTATAGTATGAATAACAAACCATGGTTCTTATGAACTGGTTCTTTTAAAGGAATAGTTCACCCAAAAATGAAAATTTGCTGAAAATGTACTACCCCCTCAGGCCATCCAAAATGAGTTTGTCCTTTGCAGTGAATGGGTGCCATAAGAATGAGAGTCCAAACAGCTGATAAAACCATCACAATAATACACAAGTAATCTACATGACTCCAGTCCATCAATAAATGTCTTGTGAAGTGAAAAGCTGTGTGTTTGTAAGAAACAAATCTATCATTAAGAAGTTTTAACTTTAAACCATCACTTCTGTCCAAAATATGAGTCCGTACTTCATAACAACAGTTCCTCCAGTGAAAAAGTCCATCCCCTGTTGTCCACTCACATCAAAATCCACCAACATATTTGTTTAGAACTGCATTGGACTGTTTTTGCTTGGGCTTGATATGCTGCGCATATTTCTCTCATTCAGACAAGATGACTTCACTGGAGAAAGCAATATTATGGATAGGACTTGTTAGCTGGAAGCAACAACTTGAAGTTAAAAGCATCTTGATGAATTTATTACAAACACGCAGCTTTTCACTTCACAAGTTGATGGACTGGAGTCATGTGGATTACTTGTGGATTATTAGGATGTTTTTATCAACTGTTTAAACTCTCATTCTGATGGCACCCATTCACTGCAGAGGATCCGTTGGTGAGCAAGTGATGTAATGCTTAAACTTATTTAGAAACAAACTTATTTACCTCTTGGATGGCCTCAGGTGAGTACATTTTCAAAAATGTTCAATGATTCAGTCAAAAAGGCTGATTCACTAGTTATAAGTCTAAATAAGGGGATAAGCGTAAGATCAGTTATTTAATTAACAATCACTTATTGAACAACATATCTAAATTGAAATTAAGTTTGTTTTTTGTAAATAGTGATAGAAAAAACAGCAAAATGTCACAAAAATGTTTGACTATGTTTAAAGCACTGTTATATAGCATTAAAAAGTCACTTAAATACTCCACGTTCAGGGGAAGGAAGCTTGTTTTTATTAAAAGTGATTTTATTATTATTAGAACACGCCAGCAGTTTAGGATAAAAGTGCAACATACCGATGGACTTTATAGAAACATTGCAGATAACTGAACAGAAGCCCTTCACAGGGGTTACCTCTTCAGTTATGAGGAGAGAAAAGAAGAAATGGAAGAAAGGAGAGTATTGAAAATGACAGACTGAAGAAAGAATTAAACACAACGTAACTCTCGTCTCCTGCAGCTCTCAAATTTCTCTCAATGTCATGTGTGCCATTATGTGAACACACCTTTCCACCACCTCAATGTCAAAGCAGAATCGCTTGTCAATAGAGTCAGTCCTCCGTCTGATGCAGGACTTCAGCTTAAACATCTCAGGGGGGCTCATGATCAGTCCATTCTAGACAATACAAAACAACACAAAACAAAATATATCTTAATATGGGAAAGAGAACTTAAGCTAATAGCATTTAAATGCTGAACATTTAATACCTGTTTTCCTCCAGATTTGAATTCGGAGTTGCTCATCGTAAACATTTTGGTTCCTTTCTCATACGTGCAATAATGTCGACTCCACGTGCACCCCAAGGGTCCTTCAACAGAAAACAGGTTATCATTAGTGCATATGAATTGTTCCAGTGAACAAGAATTTATATATTGTATATTATACATCTATTTCAAAATCGGTATTCTAAATGTACTCAACCATTTGGTGTCAGTAAGTTTTTTTTTTAATGAAATTAATCACACTGAAGAATGGAGTAATGGTTACTGAAAATTCAGCTTTGCCATCACAGCAATAAATTACAATTGAAATATATTGAGACAGAAGGATGTTATTCTAAATTTGACAATATTACTGTTTTTATGGTATTTTTAGACAAATAAATGCAGCCTTGGTGAGCATAATGTCAATTTTTTTTAAATAAAAACACACTTAAATTATTATTTTAAAAAAATCTTTATTTCTTAATTTAAAAACTATACATATATTTATTTATTTATTCATGTAAAAAAATATTAATATATGATTTTATTATTAGTTATGACCTGGACATGCTCAGGGGAATACTCACGCTTCTCCTGCACATAGAGGAAGCCCTCCATGGTCCACTGTCCTGGAGCTTTAAAGTCCTGCTCTGCAGACCTTATCCTTCTCATCAAATTCTCAACTTCCTGTCTTGTGCTCTCGAAATTATTTCTTGTCTTCAGAGGGAACATCAAAACAACAGTCGATTGGTTCTAGAGGGACATCACTGGACTCCAAAGTACAATTCCTTCCATATGCAGCAATAAAAACTGGATATTCTATTATACTGCTTACAATTCACACAATCAACAATTTTATGCATGTTTAGCTCTACACAATGGCCTTTATACAAACATAATGCCTTTGTTGGCTTATTGACAAATCAATATGTCAGACCAGGTTATCCAAATGCTCTTACATTCTGCAGGTTGAACTGCAGCTGTTGCTTGTATGGCTCAAACTCATGTGCCAGTTCGTAACCCTCATGATAAAAGGTGAATAATCCCTGGAGGAAGGCCAGCAGCTGCGAGAAAGACAGTTTGATCAGTTGTATAAAAGCACTAACACTCATAATCATGCAGTACATTCAGAGGTTGTTAAGAGATGCAGGATGTGGCTATCATCATCATTTTCTTTCTGATGTTACAAGATGTAATAGATTAAAAAGCAGTGTAGCAATTTCCCCTCAGTAACAGGAAGTCTTCTTCGTATTTCTCATCTCCCCAAACAAAAGCTGCATTCATAGTACTGCAGAAATGGAAATAGGTGTGTCTTACCGGCTCTACAAACTCAAACTTCTTCCTTTCTTGCACTTCTTGGATTTTGAAAACATATTCCAGGGAGGCGTCATAGAAAATCTGTCTTTCCTTATTCATCTGGGTGTCTGCCTATAATCAAAGCATTCAGTGAGGGTAAAAGAAATCGTTCAAAATTGATGTTATATTCTGGATATTTTATTTCAATAAAGGAACATTCAAGTTACCTCCTGCAAAAGTGACTCTTTCTTTCTTGAAGACAGGCTTAAGTGCTTCTCCAACACCATGTAATGCTTCTCTGTCTCCTTGTCAAATTTCTTCTTCCCTTCCTTCAAAAAAAAAAAAAAAAGGTTGGAATTCCCTGCACTGTAATTATTATGATAAATAGTTTTTGCAGAGATAAGATGTTATATAAAACGTTACACTTGTAAACAAACACCATATAGGAGTCTCGTGAAAACATTAGGAGAGTTTTCATTTGTTTATTTTCATTCGATAGGTCTGATAGTCTAATAACCAGTAGATGGCAGCCTCACATTTGACTTCAAGTGACACTTAGTTTACATTTAATATTCTGCTGAAAGCCTGGCCTACAGATTTACGCCAAATTCAAAAGGACATTTTTCATTATATATATTCATTACAAAATAATAAATTATATACATTATATAATATATCATATATTTTTAACAGAGCAGCAATTTTTTAAGTAGATATTATGAATCTGAACAACTATTTATTGTGGATAATTTGACAATCTAGTATGAACCAGCAAATACAGGGAACAAGGAAATAAATGAGTGACACAAAAGCTCAGCTGAACAGGAGTAAAGTGTCACTTCAGGACATGTGTGGCATGCACACGCTTCCTTAGTCACTGAGGTACCATCAGTTATGAGTGTGATAAAGCCGATGATTCTGAGTACCCATGTAACCACAGATAAATCAACAACAAACACAGCGTGTATTTTCAATTCTATGGGAATTCCTATGGCTCTAACTGAGGCTCAGTAAAGCTGTTTACAGTAGACAAGCCCCCCAGTCTTTTTGAGACTGCAACTGAAACCAGTTTGGAGATGTTTGTTTTTCCTGTTTGACATCAGCCCAACCTTTCCCATGACCCTTTAATGGACACGCCGTCTAAACCAGAGACTGGACAGCCAAACAACAAACTGATGGAATCTCATTTTTGACATGCTTAGTCCAGTTTCTAGGCCCATCTGCTGGCTAGCAATGACATCATTCTCTCAAGGAATGTATGCTTTCTGTTCAAAGATTTTAAAAAGACTTCTATGCAAGGAATTTTTAAGAAAAATATCTATGCATGAAAGAAACACTTCCAAAAGTATCATAGCAGAGGTAGCCAAACATCTTTATAAAAATGTTATATATATATATATATATATATATATAATGCATTTATACATACAGTATATTTTATAGTATGTAGACATAAAAAAAGAAATAATATGCATGCACACTAGCATTCAAAAGTCTGGGGTCAGTAAGTTTTTTTTAAATAATATATTTATTTAGCAAGAATTTGTTAATTTTTTTAAATATTTATAATGTTATAAATGCTGTTCTTTTGAACTTTTTTTTTACTCATCAAAGAATCTTGGGGCCAGATTTACTAAAGAGGGCACCAATGAGAATCTCAAATGTGTTCTCAAATCTGAATCTCAAAAAGTTCTGTAGCTGTCTGATCTACTGACAAGTGCGCACATATAAAGAACAGCATCTGGTTTAAGACATGCTTTTTTTTTGGCCAGTAAATAATGGCACAAATACCAGTAAATTGACTACAGCAAACATTAGCAATTAGGTCAGCCGCAAAAATGACTGGGTCCATGCCATTTCAAGATTGTTTGCGCTGGCGCAAGCTGTTAGTAAATGTGTCCCTTGATCATGAATCTTGCCATGGTTTCCACAAAATATTAAGCAGCACAACTGTTTTCAATATTGATAATAATAAGAAATGTTTCTTGAGCAGCAAATCAGCATATTAGAATGATTTCCGAAGGCTCATGTGACACCGAAGACTGGATTAATGGCTGCTGAAAATTCAGATTTGCCATACCAGGATTAAATTACATTTTAAAATATTTATTCAAATAGAAAAGTTATTTTAAAATGTAATATGTTACTATATTTTTTTATCAAATACAGCCTTATACAGTACGAGAGCCTTCTTTTGAAATAAAAACTCTTAAAAAATGTATAAATATTATAATATTTAGAATATATAAATATTATTTTTACAGTTATCATTCAGCTGTTTGTTCCAATTCTGACCTACTATTTACATATTATAAGTAGGGAATTGATTATGTGTGACTGTTTTGGTTTGAATATGTGCACAGTGCACACATCTGCGGGAGGTTGAACAGCCAGGCTGCCGTTCCCTTTGACCTCTATCATGTCTCAATGTCTAAGTTGAGCGAGTTCCTTCACAGCGCTCGCTTAAGAGCATTGGGCCAAAACGCCCAAATAAGGCATCAAGAGTTTTGGCTCTGGATCCTTGAGCTCAAAAGGCAGCGCTCCAGCTCTTTTAATATGGCTGGAGGGGCCACATTCACAGATCATCAGGGCTCCCATGCAGCACAACAAGCTAATCTACTAGAAAGAGTAAAGCTTTAACTTTAACATGCCCTCTTGCACAGCGCTCACAGGCCGTTTCATGTTGGTCAATGTGGCATTACAGTATCTGGTCATAATTTGACTGAGCTTGTCTTCAACAGGTGTTTGCAATTTCCCTCCTTCCTGCAGGGTTTCACAGACCTATATTGACCGTATAGGATCCTGTCGCAGCGTAGGTAAAAATTACTTTCTGCTGACATGTAGTACATTAACTCACAATGGGGTTTAAGAACTTACTTTAGCCGCTCCGATCTGCTCTTTGCGAAACTTCTCCAGCGGTGTGATCAAGACGTCATCAGCGTTCTGTATCTAAATAACAGAAAAAGCAACAAAAATCTTCAAACAGTCAAGTATGACAAACCAACACTTATGAATCATCCATCAAAAACCTTTAACTATATAATAAAATATTACAAAATATTCAAGTCATTGATGGAAATGTTTGCTTTGTACTTAACAGCATAGAGACTGTCTAAATTAGCCATTCATTCTACCAGTATTCATTAGTATAAGGTTTAATATGGGTAAAAAAAAAGATGAGAATTTCACAAACCTACATCAAAATAAAAGAAAAATCATTTTAAAATAAAAGTCTGAATGGAAAACATTTTTTTATTTATATATATATAAAATAAATGACAAAAAATATATAAAATAAAATAAAAATAAAATAATTTTATATATATATATTGATTAAATAAAGAAAAAAATAAGAAACACTTGCAATATTTGTAAATAAATTTCAAGTTTTTCCATCTTATTAGTTGATGGAAGACAGCAACATATGCTTAAACCAATGTGGTGAAAGTATTTAAAGTTAAAGGGTAAACATTACAGTCCATTAATAGTTAACAGCCGGCACAGTGCGTGAACGTATCCAAGGAAAATACTTTTATTTACTGTAAAATAACGGCGCTATAATTAGTACCATTTTCATGTAGGCACTCCGAATGGAAAAACACACAATTACATATACTAGTTCCTTTTATACACTTTCCCAGGAGCAGCACGGAGGACTTCATGTCTCGCTGGAGAATTGGTCAAAATAAGTTCCACATGCTTGCCTTTGCTCAGCCGGTGGCAGCACTGACCGTCCATCTCTACAGGCTCCATCCACCCACATCAACATTAATGGAATTTGCACTTACAAATAATAGAAATGTACAGACTCCAAGCAAGTCCAGATGTACTCTATATGCTTTAAAAGGATGTAAGTGACAACTTCATTTAAGATATGAGTGCATTTCCTGTTCGGCTCATGGTGCACAGCTGAGTCTTTCCCTATAGTGTAAACCAACAGCATATTTATACTAAATTTCAGTTCGGTTTACCGCATACATGTTATACATAAAATGCTAAACTTTCATTTTAAACTTTTTAAACAAGTCAAACAAGCTTGCCTTACACAAACATCCATGACAGGCTTATAAGCATCAGACAGATGAGCTGCACATGGGACATATAAGAGTGGCCACAATAAAGAAAAGGGAAAATCTTTTAAAAATCAACTTTAAACAAATTTAGCAAGATCTTAGAAACGGACTCTTTGTATTCATGTATGGTTTTGAAAAATGTTAATACCATTTTCAAATAAATAATACATGCAAATAACCGTACGTATCGTTATTATTTTCAAAAATGCTTTTAAATGATTTTTTCCCCAATGTAAAACATGTTTGTTTTGTTTGTTTTCACAAATATCAAGAATTATAAATTCAGAAATATCATTAGATTTTTGGGGAGTCGCATCACATGATATTTCACAACCTCAACTAACCTTGACTTGTCATAAAAGGGTCAAATTATCTGATATTTAAAAAAAATTCACTGACCTTGACACAGTCATGAGGGTCTGCATGGTATGATATTACTTCCTGTTTTATGTCTCTATATGTTGGTCAAACAACATGACTTTAATTTGGCAGACAAAAGTTTTAAAATATTAAAAAGCAGTGAAGCATTTATGTTAACATTTTTAAATAGTAGTAATAATAATAATAATAATAATAATAAACTACACCAAACTACTTACAGTTGCACCACCCTGACAATTTATGTCTCCCCAAGATTATCCCTTTTAATGCAGAACTGTAAAATAATATCCATAATAGCAGAGGTGTATTAAAGTTAACATTTGTATGAATTGCTTTTTTAATGCATGTATAAATAAATTGATAAAAAGCATCACGTCATTGACCCACATTGAACTAAACTGAAGTCAACAATAAGCACTCATCTCATTAAAGCATGAGGCCTTTCAGCACTTCAGATACAGCAGAGTGCCGAGCGCTGAGTGCAGACAGTCACTCTGCTTGCTCAAGAGTTTCTCCCGTCAAAACTTCCCATGGCTCTTTTTAGCCAGAGAGGAAACTCACTTCTTACATCACTCCGATCCATCATGTGGGAAAATGCCTCCCACTTAAAGCAGAGCATGTTGGCAGTGCGCCTGAGATAAAAGTCCCTCTGGATATGAGACGGTCTACTAATCTGGCAGAACACAATGGCAGAAGTTCAATGAAACACTACTACAGTTGTGTTTACATAATGATTCACTGTTTTGTGAGACACTAGACCTGACCGTCTCGGCACCATGCTCCAGTAACACAGAGTACTTCCCATCTGCACTCCTGTGGGAGGGCAATGCATTTACTGGGAGTTATTCACCCCTTGGCTCTGTTATTGTACATCTATGAATGAAAAGGCCCTTGGGAACTTTCTCAGCTTGACCGAGGTGTTTGTCATCCTGAGAGGCCCAGCGCAGGAGCCTGTGAGACTGAAACGTAACACAGCCACGGTCTGCAGGAAGTAAAGAAACTGTAGGAGGCTGCTGGGTAATTCTTCCCCTGGGGCTTTTCACACAGCTCTGCAGACCCACTCTCCTTTCTCCAGTGAACAATGGATGGGACTGAAACTGCAGCCTGGGTGCTTGCGGACTAGGGCTGTCCAGGCAAATGCAATATATTTCATATCCTCTTGCACAAATCAAGTCTTTCCTTTGAGTACTGACACATTTTGAATATAATCCACTTTTAGGGTCATTTCTTTTATTAATCTTATAAACGTTGTACAGTGTAAACACAATTATTACTTTCGTATTTTGATAAAAGGTTAAACCAGACTTTCAGCAATAGCTCAAAACCCTTAATTTATTAATTATAACTTTTATAACTGATTATCTACACAAAGCAAGATAAACAGGATGTGCAATAGGACAGAAATAAACATCTAAATTTAGCAGCTTCTAACTGATCTGATTCATTTATTCATTCAGCTTCTTTTGAAAATTTGATAATCTAGATGTCTGTAATTTTATCAAACTGGATAAACTATTGTAAAATAAATGAAAATCAAACCAACTGACACCACAAAATACCACAGAACCAAACCAAAAATGCTTATGCCACTGATGATGTCACTAGATGATTTTACTTGAATATTTCTTTGTTAAGGGTATATTACAAAACTAACAAGATGGAAAGTGAAACTGAGGACAATGGACAAACCAATAAACTGATCGAATTAAAACTATATTAACAAGAAAACTTCAATTATAGCTAAAAAAAGAGAGAAGCAATCTGGAATATTTCTTAATAACTGGCAGGTCTTTATCTAACAAGTTACAAAATGTCAAAAATGGCAACAACTGCTCAAACCAAAGTAGTTAAAAAATTTTTTTATTCAGCCGTATATGTTCACTTCACTGAGACATTGTAATAAAAGAAAATTATACATTTTTCTAATTAAGATATATAATGGGGACATGAATATGTGGAGCAGGAATGACTCACTAATATGATATTTATTGCACAGGGACGTATTACTCAGGTCTCTCACTGAGAAAGGAAACAATGTTGTGATCTACAGACTGGAAAAGCAATCATCTGAAGGTATGAGCCAATAACACAAAGTGTCATGAGTGGATGACCTAAGGTTTGACCTCAGCCTTTTTATTAGACATCCAGACACAAGCCCAGAAGCAACAATAGAGATGTTTGTCTTTGTTACAATAGAGGCTGCTGTCTTACAGTCACACCATTACAGCTAATAACTTGGGTTGCGTTTACAAGACTTCAGTTTAGATTTGGGCAGAAGTCATTCTGCTCTATAAAACGATGACTAATAAAATCATGACATGTTATCACAAAAAAAATGTTTGTCCAGAAGAAAAATTTTTGATCACTTAAACATTATGTGTATGTACATAAATATCAAATATGGCTGATCGCAGCTATCAGAAGATACAAATATGTACATTACCATTCAAAGGTTTGGGGTCAGAGGAAAGAACTTATTAAAGGATTGAATTGATCAAAAGTCACAGTTAAGACATTTATAATTTTACTATTTCTATTTCAACTAAATTCAAATTTTTTTTTAATTTTCTATTCATCAAAGTATATTATATTCATAAAAATGTATCACTGTTTTCACAAAAATATTAAGCAGCACAACTGTAAACAACATTGATATTATTTTTGAGCACCAAGTCATTCTGCTCTATAAAACGATGACTAATAAAATCATGACATGTTATCACAAAAAAAATGTTTGTCCAGAAGAAAAATTTTTGATCACTTAAACATTATGTGTATGTACATAAATATCAAATATGGCTGATCGCAGCTATCAGAAGATACAAATATGTACATTACCATTCAAAGGTTTGGGGTCAGAGGAAAGAACTTATTAAAGGATTGAATTGATCAAAAGTCACAGTTAAGACATTTATAATTTTACTATTTCTATTTCAACTAAATTCAATTTTTTTTTAAATTTTCTATTCATCAAAGTATATTATATTCATAAAAATGTATCACTGTTTTCACAAAAATATTAAGCAGCACAACTGTAAACAACATTGATATTATTTTTGAGCACTGAATTAGTATATTATCGAATTATACACTCAGAAAAAAAGGTACAAAAGCTGTCACTGGGGTGGTACCTTTTCAAAAGGTACACTTTTATACCTTTTAGGTACTAATATGTGCCTTTATGGTACCAATATGGACTCTTTAGGTAAAAAGGTGTGCCTTTTGAAAAAGTACTGCCCCAGTGACAACTTTTGTACCTTTTTTTCTGAGAGTGTAGAATGATTTCTGAAGGATCATGTGACACTAAAGACTGAAGTAATGACTGCTTTGCCATCACAAGAATAAATTACATTTTAAAATGTATAAAAATATAATTTTTTAAAATAATATTTCACATTATTACTGTATTTTTGACTAAATAAATACAGCCTGTGTGAGATTTGCCAAAAAAATTAGCCCAGGTTTTTGAACGGTAGTGTATTCAAACTATATTATCAATAAAAGAAATGTACAGAAAAGTGTCTCATGAATCCCAAACAAAGCTGTATGTTTGTTAACATGTGGTTAGGGATATGCCGGTATCAAATTTTTATGTTGCGATTAATTGCTAATGCTTTTATCACGGTATACGGTATTATCACAATATTGAAATTTAGTTAAAAAAGTGCTGTCATAATACAGTATAACAGGTTTAATAACTTTTTTCTTATAACAAAAATAACTGAACATTTAAATGCAATAAAGCAATACAGAAAAACGTATAAAGTTACAAATTTTACACAGATTAAAGTGCAAAAGAACTATAAAGACCAATAGGTATCACTTTACAATAAGACCTCATTAGTTAACCTTAGTTAATGCATTAACATTCACAATGAGCAATAGCTACATTTGCTACAGAAGTTATTAATCTTTGTTAAAAAAATACAAGTCTTAGTTCATGTTAGCTCATTAAATAACACCACAGCTGCAACTTTCGATTTTAACAACCTGTTATTAAATATAGGAATAAATATTGGAATACCTAAGATTAATGAACGTTCAGAAGAATTTTTCATTGGCAGTTTATGTTAACTAATGAATTAACTAATGTTAACTAATGAAGTCCTAATGTAAAGTGTGACTGAACAATAAAGAATCAAAACACTTTCAAACAATATCGAAGGCATGTTGTAGTCCAGATTAAAATGTAAAAAAGTTTGAAAA
>NW_015505607.1:460104-463058 GCF_001515645.1 Sinocyclocheilus grahami | reverse complement strand
TCTGAATGGCTGTTTAAACAATTTAAACACGATTCAGAAACAGAAAGTAGTGCAGCTGCTTTGTTTACAGGGTTTCCGGGGTAACGGCTGCATTTAAATGAATTATTATTATTATTATTATTTCTGCAGTTTAGCGCCTTCAGCTGTCAGAGAGTGAAAGTGCGCTTTCATCCAGAGCGTCTCTTACATGTTCCGCCATATGCTTCTCGTCCGCGCTTGTTTACATCAGAGTGCGCATGCGTCTTTCACACAGCATACAGCGGTGTTGTGCATTTTGACCAGTTGATGGGAAAAGTATTCTTAAAATGCATTCAAAATTCGGAATAATTTGTAATATATAATTATTCACGGTATTTAGAAGTGCCCAGGATAACAATATCGTGCATATTCATTACCGTGATATATCGCCTTACCGAATACCGGCACAAGTCTACGATGTGGTATAGGGTCAGCAGTGAAGCACAGAGAAGCATTGTTTTCCTGGTGAGGTCTTTCACTGCTGTACTATGACTAATGATCCACCAGCTGCAGCAGTGAACATTACCGTGATATATCGCATTACCGAATACCGGCACAAGTCTACGATGTGGTATAGGGTCAGCAGTGAAGCACAGAGAAGCATTGTTTTCCTGGTGAGGTCTTTCACTGCTGTACTATGACTAATGATCCACCAGCTGCAGCAGTGAACGGCAGTAATATTCCCTGGCAACACGCTGCCACTTGCATAATGCCTATAAAAGCACCTATTAGCAGCTGCAGCTGATGGCAATGAAGATGCTACGCTGTTGGCACTGATGCTGCCACTGATATTTAAGAGAAACAGCATGAGTGATGCACTTGCAGATCTATGCAGTTTACCTTCCCTCCTCGAAGAGTCATGACCTACAGAAAGCATCTTTTTTATAGACGGCCTGTTTCTCATAACACACAGAGTTGACTGCGGAACTCACAAAAACTCTCCCTCAAAATAGCACACACTCATGGGGCTAAACCACTTGGCTAGAAGTGTGCTATGAAACTTTAACTATGTGTGAACAATACCACATAAAAGGAACAATAAAGAGATGACTACTAGAAAGCAAACAATCACTATGGCTACTTCATTTATGAGGTTTGCAGTACTTCTGAAGTAGACCACATCATGTGGTGTGTTTATGGCATCACTGAGATGCTAAACCTACATAACCTGAAGGAATAGTCCATTCAAAAACTGAATGATTCATTGAAAAGACACTTCCATTTTTAAAAAAAGAAAAACTAATTCTTTTGTTCAGCAAGGATGCATCAAATTGATTAAAAGTGACAGTAAAAACGTTTATAATGTTACAAAAGATTATATTTCAAATAAATGCTGTTCTTTTGAACTTTCTATTCATCAAACAATCCTGAAAACATTAATCATGGTATTTACAAAAACAATAAGCAGCACAGCTGTTTTCAAAATTGATAAAAATATGAAATGTTTTTTGAGCACCAAATCAGCATATTAGAGTGATTTCTGAAGGATCATGTGACACTGAAGACTGGCTGCTGAAAATACAGCTTTGCCATTACAGGAATACATTTAAATATATTCAAAAAGTTATTTTAAACTGTAGTTAAATTGTATTTTTGATCAAATACAGCCATAAGAGACTTCTTTCAAACACATAAAAAAATCTTATAGGACTAGACTCCATACTTTTTGAATGCTATAGATTTTTTTTTAGAAACAAAAGAACAGAAACAAAGCAACTTACTAGTCGTCGTCTTTCCTCCTCCACCGTGTTCAGCAGCTGGGAGAATTCTTTGAATGACTGGGCTGTGATAAGAGAGAAAGAATTCCAATCATGAATCATCAGCTCTGGATCTGTAATTACTCTATCAGCACATCTGATTTTGCACTTTGAACCTCTGGCTTAAAGGAAATACAGAAAACCTGCATATAATATTATCTACGCAGAAAAAAAAATACCATGGCCACCCAACAACTGATCAATGCACAAAGGGGTATTCAAGAAACAGCAGACCACATGTTCAAGATGTATAAATGTGAGAGTAACATAAAACATGTTTCCTCTATGAGCCCTGCATGTGTGCAACATGGTCAGTCATAGAAAAAAAAGGAAGATAAATAATTTCAAAAGCTGAAATGCATGTTTTACAGTGATCCATTACATTTCTGCCAGTGTGATTGTTAATGCTAGTTCCTGAATATGCCTTGTAGTAATGTTTACAGAACATGATACTTAAAATATAATCCACATGCAGGCTAAAACCAGCACCTGAAAAAACATTTAAAACAGAAATGTGGGAGAAAACAACAGTGATCTAAAATAAACTACTGTTGATATTATGTCATGCTACTAAAATCACATGATGTTGCGTTTCTGAGATTGTGCTTTTTTTCCCCTAAACAAAGTACACTTTGGCCACATCACTTCCTGTTCTGGGATATACAGCATTCTTCTGTTTTGCGATAAGCAGGGTCCCACCTCTCAGTCCCCTCTCGTCATTCTATGGGGATTTTATCCAATTAAGAACTCAGATAAGAACTACTTTCAACTACTTTCTATTAGGAGTTCAGACCAGCAGATAAACACACCCTCGGTCATTTAAAAATCATGTTACAGTAAGACAAATCTGCTTTGATGCGTAGCAGGAGAACCACAAATGCACTTAAAAGTACATGCCAGGCATGCATGAAACAATAATTATCCTGTTGAGATATTCATATCACATTCGAAGATCTGGTATTATGATTTATTGCAAACATACTCTACTGTTCAAAAGTTTAGGGTCATTTTTTTATTTTATTTTATTTTTTTACTGTTTTTGAAAGAAGTCTGTTTTGCTCACAAACGCTGCATTTATTTGATCAGAAAGTTAGTAAAAATATTACTACCCAAAACTTTTGAATGGTAGTGTATAGTCATTATTACTGGCAATCAAAACCAGTATCACCAATACTTATA
>NW_015505607.1:337615-460088 GCF_001515645.1 Sinocyclocheilus grahami | reverse complement strand
TACTGTTCAAAAGTTTAGGGTCATTTTTTTTTTTTTTTTACTGTTTTTGAAAGAAGTCTGTTTTGCTCACAAACGCTGCATTTATTTGATCAGAAAGTTAGTAAAAATATTACTACCCAAAACTTTTGAATGGTAGTGTATAGTCATTATTACTGGCAATCAAAACCAGTATCACCAATACTTATAACCCTATTAAATGAAAGATTTTTGCACATTTTGATGATAAAAGGAGTAACTGTATAAATTTTAACATTAAAATGTTTAACAATAAAACTGCAAATTATCAGTCTCACCAGTCTAAATATCTAAAACTGTTATGACCAATATGGGCAGCCAGGGCCAGAAAGGAACATTTTCATTCCTTGCAGACGGTTGTTTGGGTTCATGGTTTTCTAAATGCCAGGCAGCAATAGTCTCAGTCTGATAAAGAGTCATCACTGTTGTGTTTGATACTATGGAGCTGAGGTACAACAGCAATATGCAGTGTTCTCAGCTTTATTAGACATTATTTGTTACTGCTGATGGGTGACTGAGGACGGCAGCACCAAATAAAAAGCCAGCATGGAGACATGGACATTTTAGAGACTGTTTCAGTTTACATCACTGTTTACAGCTTAAAGGGATATAGTTCACTCAACAAATGAATGTTCTGCCATTATTTACACACTCTCCTGTCATTCCAAACCTGTATGACTTTCTTTCTTCTGTGAGACAAAAGAGTTATTATAGCTGAATGACCAAGCTGATTATTTCATACAATGAATGTGATCAACCTGAATTTTCAAGGCAAGAGATATACAATGCCTTCAATTTCAATCTGTTTCTCAAACAAAGCTGTTATACGGTTTCAGAAGTCATATGAACTCCTCTTTTTTGGGCTTGACTACTTGTCCCCATCTACTATTATTGTATGGGTGAGAGCAGCTTCAACATACTGTTAAATTTATTTTGAGTTGCATGAAAGAAAGAGGGTCATACTGGTTCAGAAAGACATAAGTGTAAGTAAATGATGACAGAAACTACATTTTTAGGTAAACTATCCATGTAAGAAATTGTATAATTAACTAAATCACATGAATGTTTATATAATTTTCTTCTTGATCATTTGCCAACCACTTACCAATGTTAATCTCATCATCTGTCTCTGCATCTCCGATGCATTCAAACTGGAAATCCTGTAGGGACTGGGAAAATTTCTGCACAGCTGCAGATAGATCTGTCAAAGAGACAACAAACAGTTATGTGATGGAGCTTCCTTATAATTTGAGCATATTCATTATTATTATTGTAATATTATATAAGCAGTGATTTGTTCAAACTAAAAGGAAGGAGATGACATCTCAAATACTTAGTCAATTAAAGCATTAGTGCAAAACAAGATGTAGGTCTTTTTGGGAAGACATTCACTGCCTTTTGTTTGGTACAAAAGCCCGAATGAGCCTTGCTGGTGAAGTGGCTGATAACAGCATATCTAGCAGAGACTTGTCTCCTTTCTGATATCACATCAGATCCCAGCTGTATAAACAAGCATTAAATGATGGCATACACCAACCCTGTACATGCTCACTACTTCTTCAACCTGTTTGATATTAGAGTGGTTAAATATGTGTGTAATGATTTGCTCTATGAGATTAAATATTTAATAAGTCTATGAAGACCCTTTACATATGGAGCTGCAGTTTTAAGTAGTTAAATGAAATGTCTTTAACACACACACACATACATACATACATATATATATATATATATATATACTGTATATTCTGAGAATCCTGATATATTTACATAAAAAAATCTGAGCTTTCTCGCTTATAAACCTCAATGAATCATAGATTATCTTACATTTAAAAAGACATACGACCTGTAACTTACTTTTAAGCGCACTGATAAGCATATTTCCATCTTTGATTAGTTCCTTGATGAATTTATTAGTACGATCCAGCTCAATTTCGTGGCATTTGAGTCGCTCTCTGAAGTCAGGACTGTCCAGAAAAGAATCACTGAATTCCAGCGCCGGGAGCCCCATTGTGAAAGTGCGGATGAATGAAACAGTGAAAGGAACCCTACGAACAGCTTTAATTCTCGGGAAAAGTAGATTTCTTAATAGAGTAAACTTTCCACGGTTACGAGTCCCGAAACTCTGTCTCCCGAAACCCCACTTCCGGCATGTTGTTTCCCTGCTCTATCACTGAGAGGTTCAGAAGAGCGAGAAAGCGAGTGTAGCGGTGACTCCTACTGGTCTGATCCCGCTCACCTACAGTAAAACATGAGGACATGATTAGGCGACTGCGCAGTGTTTGGCATGTAGGCTACTACACCCTCCTGAGGTGACTCTAGAAGTTGTATGTCTCTGTGTACACATATGAAGGATTTACAGGACAAAAAAATAAATAAAAGGGAAAAAATATTACAATTTTGGGGGTTGGAAGGTAACATTTAATGCTGTATTTTATTTGGATGGATATAAAGTAATCTGAGTCAGCATATTTTCTTCTTTAATTTGATATAAAACATTTACAAAAGTGTTTGATCTACATGTTAGAAAACTAGAAATGTCACGACCAGAGAGGACCCACAAAGATTGAACAAAATGATTACAGGCCACATTTGATAGAACTGATTATAAAAATAATTATTTTAATTACCACAATTAATTCACACATATTTTAAGTGTTACATTTAAACATGAATGTTTATAGTGGAACTATTTGGTATACTATACTACACTGTACTATAGTAGGCTATGTACTAATTGGCTTACCATATAGCACCTCTTTCAAAAATTTACCATTGTAATTATAGTTTCGCTGAAAAATACTACATTTAGAAAAGGTATTGGCACTTGTTACTTGGTATCCACCAGTGAAAACAAAACACAAAAATACAATTAACTATTTTAAAAGTTACACGTTTTGATTGAATATATCATATTCATTTTACTAATGACATTAACCACATCATGATAATTTGCCAGGAAATGTGGTTACTATAGTGCATTTATATCTTCATTCTATATTTAAGCCTTTGCCATTTTGTATATATGTCTTATATATGTCTGTTTATACTCACATTTTCATTCACATCATGTTTCTCTTTTCACAATTGTCATTTTTTATATACAGTGTTTATTGCTATTCTGCTATTGAAGAACTGCTAAATGTATTTTTGTTGTTCCTTTTACAATGACAATAAAAATCTATTCTATTCTACGAATATACTGTGGTATAGTATAGGCCTATTATAAGATAGCATACAACTGCATTGCACACAAAACTACACATGCATTTTTCTGTAGAATTACATGATGGCCAACTTGTAAAAAGTTATATTAGTTAACTGCATCAATATAAATTTGGAATTTTACTTGTTTCTGAGCCAGCACTGCGATGGCCAGAGATGCTGGGATAGGCTCCAGCATCCCCTTAACTTTACATAGAACAAGCAGTTTGGAAAAAGGATGGATGGATGTTCCTGAGCCTCCTGATAAAAACGCAATTACATCAGGAACATCACATGACAAAAACTCATTAATGAAAAATAAGGAAAGGGTAAGGATGGAGAAGAGCACAAAATATGTTTGTGTTCAGATAACAAAAGGTTTCTGGAATAATACGCTGTGTTCTTGGGGATCCCAGTCCCATAAACCAAAAGGAAAGACTGCCATCTAGTGACCCCCTGGTGAAACAATAAAAAACAAACAAGTTTAAACTCTTTCTGCCTGCCTTTGTTCGCCCTCTGTAGGTAGTAAAGAGCTTTAATTATAGCAAGATAGACAAAAATATATGGCTTTTTATTTGACTATGCTTGTCATGTGTTTGTCAACTTTTCCTCAGTATCCTCAAGTCATGTAACTTGCTACTGACAGCTGAGGCAACTATTTTTAACATGACCCACATCCTGTTCTTTAGAAAGGAGTCTTGGAACAAGCCAGGGAACTTCTTGAGACATGGTTCACCCATTAGGTAAGTTGTTTGGTAACTGTTTAGCTTCTGCTGTCAGTGCTGTCTGCAACCGCTTGCCCTTAAGTATACAGCAAGGTCTTACAAAACCAGGTACTTTTATAAGGAAAATTTGTGTTTTAGCACAATGTAATATATAAATGCATACAGATAACTGTGTTATAACTGATCAATATGTGTATACATATATTTTAATGAGTAAAATACTACCTTTTCCCCCCAGAAGCTGCTGTAGCTCATTGACACTGCTTCAGATAATAATGGTATGTTCATTTAATATTCTCATTATTAAAATATTGGTTTCACAGTGATATTTTGTTTGTAAATGAATGTTTGTGGCTTACCCTCCTTGTGAAGGGTGTCAATGATTGTCTTGTGGACAACTGTCAGATCAGCAGTCTTCCCCATGCTTGTGTAGCCTAGTGAACCAAACTGAGAGGCCATTTTGAAGGCTCAGGAAACCTTTGCAGGTGTTTTGAGTTGATTAGCTGATTGGCATGTCACCATATTCTAATTTGTTGAGATAGTGAATTGGTGGGTTTTTGTTAAATGTGAGCCAAAATCATCACAATTAAAAGAACCAAAGACTTAAACTACTTCAGTCTGTGTGCATTGAATTTATTTAATACACGAGTTTCACAATTTGAGTTGAATTACTGAAATAAATGAACTTTTCCACGACATTCTAATTTATTGAGATGCACCTGTATGTCATGATACAGAGTTGAATTACAGAATCTGGTAGCATTATATTATGGAGCATTATTATTCTGTGCTCTCCTTCCTGTGTTCTGTGTCTCTGTTTGCCTTGTTAATCTCCATGACAAGTAATCACCCACACCTGTCCCTTGTTAACCATGGTTAACTTGTGTATATATACCCCTGTGTTTGGTCAGTTGTTGTTTCTTGTAGATGCTTGTGTTCTATGTTCCTGATCTGCTCCTGTTCCATGTTATCCTGGTTTACCCATGTTTTGTTTAATTTTATTCAGTAAATAAACCTTCTCTGTGATCGGATCCACCTCATCTCTCTTTTGGCCCCAGCATTACAGAGGCCATTCATATGCTATTGTATTCATAAAAGTTGACTCAAAATCAGATAGATCTAAATTAAAGGGACAGATCACCCAAAAATTAAAATGACCCCATGATTTACTCACCCTCAAGCCATCCTAGGTGTACAGTATATGACTTTCTTCTTTCAGACTAATACAATCAGAGTTATATTAAAAAAATATCCTAACTCTTCCAAGCTTTATAATGGCAGTGAATGGGTGTTGATATTCAATAGTCCAATAGAAGTCCAATAAAGCACATCCATCCATCATAAAAAGAATTGAATCGATGCGTTTGTGTACGAAAAATATCCATATTTAAAACTTTATAAACACTATGCGCGTTCACGAGAGAGTGGTTTTCCAGCGGATGATGTAGGTAGGACGTAGGCATAGCGTAAGCTTCGATGAGAATATGCTAGTCTCACGAGAACCAAGTTTTGTTTACAGGAGCAAAGCAAAACTATTCTCCTCTTGGCTTATATCGAAATCCTCCAACATTATTCTTCACAAATCCTCGTTTTGTACTTCTAATTGTCCTTCTAATCATGACCAGTGTTTTGTTTTGCTCTCTCCTCTGCGCTTCGTCACTTCTCACCGGATCCCTTTTATCCAAATTTTTGTCCAATCAAAATGTGCTTTCGAATGAGAAAGCCCCTGTTTCTATTGGAGATACAACAATATAGAATGAAGTCTGTGCTTGTCTTTATGAAATTCCAATTTGGAACCAGTGTAAGTGCTTTGATGTGCTTGTCTATTGTGTTTTCCCACAGAGTCGCTATAGGAGATCTGGTCCGAGGCTGCACAGACATTGTGAGACCTGTTACAGTCGCCGATGCAAAGCCTCCATAGAAGTGTCCGTGTCATGCATGGTCATCAACTGCCGCTTGCTTTGTGGGGCCTCCTTCCACATGTGTAAGGAGGATGAACACTCTCTGCTGTGTCCCAATGTGAACGTGCCCTGCCTTAATGCTCACTATGGGTGCCCTTTCACCATGTGTCGCTCTCGGCTGGCCAAACACCTTGAGGTGTGTCCCGCAAGCGTTGTCTGCTGCTCGATGGAGTGGAACCGTTGGCCTCTTGAGAACCCAGAAGCCCCCTTGTATACGAACCTTCTAAAAGAGCTCCATGAGCAGGAATCACTGGACCTTTCCATGGCACTGAGAGACCAGAAACATCTATGTGCCAGGTTGAAAATGAGGAGCTACTTTCCTGAGTTAATGGAGGAACAAGAAGAGGAACCTGCCCCAGTGGAGAAGTACGACATTGTGGAGGGAGCGGTAGGAAAAAACACTGTGTGTAATGGGATGCACATCAATGGACATGGAGAAGATATGGTCCTTAATGGTCCTGTTGACAAGGAGAAGTACAATCTGTTCGAAAAGATGTTTAGCATGGAAATGGGTGGTTGCAGGCAGGCAGAGGCAGAGGCGTCAAAAACAGAAGAAAAGAAAGGAAAAAATACATCTAAAGGCTCTTCAAAGCCGCAAGGAGCTTCTGTAGAGCCTGAGAAAAAAGAAGCAAATGCATCCCATGTGGATATCTCCAAAACTGGACTGGCACCTTGGCAGGATGGTGTCCTGGAGAGACTTAAGCGTGAGGTGAAACCCAGAGAATTCAACATGTACATAGTGCATCATGGGCGCATGCTGATCTCCTTTGGTCAAATGGATGCTTGCACGCCCAAAGAGAGAGATTTTGTTTATGGGAGCTTGGAGCCAATACCAGTCCAGACTTTACGTTCCTTCAAGGTTCCCAGTAGTTACAAACAGAGACGCATTCAACTTAGAGAATTCAATACGAGAGTAATGACCGAGCACAAATGCGTTGGCACATCTGACCTGGATATATCTGAGAAAGATGGCGGGGAGATGGATGAGATGTTTTCAACCCTACTCTGTCATGCAGAGGCTGAGATAAGGGGCCACAAAATAAGTGAAATGGTGCCAACAGATGGACTTTATGTTGATATCGCAACACAAACGTATAATTTTTCCACAGCTCCCTTCAAATACAACGCAACTTTGACTGAAATTACAGCAGGCAGGGGTTTGAAACTTCACGTTGACCTTGATACAGAAACGGTTACCCTCAGACACAACAAATCAACCTCAGTATTCACTTTCCTGTGTGGTCATTTCTTCCGTCGGGATGAGTTTGCCTCACACTTTAAGAATGTGCATTTGGATATCCAGTCCTCTTTGAGTGGCTGGTTTGAGCAGAGATGTCCTCTAGCCTACCTTGGTTGCACTTTCAGTCAGAGAAGATTACAGCCATCCACACACAGGGCCAAAGTCTCCTATAACCAAGACCTCAGTATTTTCACCCTCACACCTGAGGTTACCGCCTCTCTTAGGAGCGATTCACAGACCGTTCCACTACAGGCACATGTCAAATATGAAGATTCTCTCAGTAACCTTCCCTTTGAGGTGCTTTACTACATCGCTAGTTACCTGGATAGTTTTACTCTGTCCCAGCTAGCCTTGGTCTCCCGATTGTTCAGGGATATATGTGCCACGTTTCTGCAGGAAAGAGGAATGGTGGGCTTTAAGTGGCATAAGAAGTCATACTCTCATGGAGGAACCAGCTGGAAACCTACCAAAGTAAGACATTTCAGCATTTGTTTAATGAATTGCTTTAAAATATATTAAGTTATTTTTTATAAATTATTATAGCAACTAATTAAACCAACCAACCATTTGTTTATTTCTAAAAAGATTGTAACAATTCAAAATCTGCATTGATTTATTGATGAGTTGAATTACTGAAATAAATGAACTTTTCCACGACATTCTAATTTATTGAGATGCACCTGTATGCTATTTCCTTTATATTTCTCTATCGTTCTTTCTTAGGTCTGGGAGTTCAGTACTCTTTTTAGTAAAGTGGGTGACTGGTGTATCGGTGGCACACCATCAATGGCTGAGCACCTGAAATGTTGTCCATTCTACCAAACTGAACTGAAAACTGAGCCTTTTGCCATGGCCAGTATGAAAGGAAAGGAGAGAGACAGTTTGGTTTCTTTGTTTATGGGACACAGATGATACTGTAACTGGAACTTTTATTTGGAATTTCTGGCTTAAATGTTATAATGGCAGAGTGAGATTCAAATGTCCACTAGTGAAAATGATTCTATTTCTATTATGCTAATATTTACTACTATTAAATTAATATTTTACATAACAACTGGAGTGTAACAATTAATTTAAAAATGATCATTTCAGAATGTTCAAATATTTGTTACATTTTTGCTTTAATGACAGTAGTCGTTTCCACTTTATCACGGTCACAGAATTGCTAATTTATTAAGTGGCCTAGAACAGTGGTTCCCAACCCTGGTCCTGGAGGCACCCCAACACTGCACATTTTGCATGTCTCCTTTCTCTGACGCACCAATTTCAGGCCTTGGAGCAGGGGTGCCCAAACTTGGTCCTGGAGGGCCGGTGTCCTGAAGAGTTTAGCTCCAACCCCAATTAAACACACCTGAACCAGCTAATCAAGCTCTTACTAGGCATACTAGAAACTTGAAGGCAGGTGTGTTGAGGCAAGTTGGAGCTAAACTCTGCAGGACACCGGCCCTCCAGGTCTGAGTTTGGACACCCCTGCCTTGGAGTCTCTACTAATGAGCTGATGACCTGAATCAGGTGTGTTTGATTAAGGAGACATGCAAAACGTGCAGTGATGGAGTGCCTCCAGGACCAGGGTTGGGAACCACTGGCCTAGAATGCAGAATCTTATTATTTATGGTTATTTATTAATAATTTTATTTTTTAGGTTTAAATTAAATTTTGAATCCCAGATGTTCAGGTCTTAAAGGTACTTCTTGTGTGTTTGATTTCTAACTGAATTTGGCCTTTTATTCTCTCTCTGTAAAACTTAAATTTAGACAATAAAACTTTAAATTCAACGAATGTGTTTCTTCTCTTCACTCTAGATTTCCATAGCTCTTGTCATGTTTTATGTTTTTTGTTCAAACATGCAAGCATGAATGGGTATAATGAACCCATAGAGTAAAATGTATAATTTTTGTGTGCCCCATATGATTAGAAAAGCACTGTTGAATAAATAGACCTAACAAACAAATGTAAATAAATAATACTGAAAATGTTTAAAAACACCATATGTGCATGAATTAATTATTGCATTCAAACAGCCAAATGCAGCACAATGGAAAAGAAAAGCTTAAGAAAAGTTTAAGATGACATATCAAATTAAAAACATCTTTAAACTTGGCAGCATCTTAAAAACGTTTAAAAAAATCAACTAGATGCTGTGCAGCAGTCAAAGAGAAATCATTAAAATGCAGGGCAGTGTAATGCAAAAACGCATTCTATTTGAACTGCCGCTGAGTTTGGATGTCTTGAAAACACAGAGTACCTAGAGCAGCTATGGTTACAGAACATGTAACTCGACTCTTGAATGCCAAAGTCATAGTCACACTCCCAGTATATAAAAAGTGTCTATATTTAACTAGTGTGCAGACACAGAAATAAGCTCACTCAAACTTTTAGTGACTGAGCCGAACACCAGCGTGGGGTTCACAGTAAAAACACTATGGTAGGTCAAATTTTCTCTGCTTTTTTTAGTGTCTGCCAAATACAAGATGTAAACATAGCAGTCTAAATATCTGCTCTGTTTCTGCAAGAAGCATTTAGGCTTTTACCATTAGCTTAGGATTAATGATATTTCTAAAATACATTTAAGGTTTTACATCTAAGAGGCGGAATATGCAAAAACGTGTATATTATGTACATATAGCATATGTATTAATTCCAAGACTATGATGTTCTTCTAGATCTGAGATTTGACTAGCATTGACATTGACATGTCATTGACATTCACTTGTAGTTATGGTAATACACAAAGTTTCTGTTCAGTCTAAAACATTGTAAAAACTCTGTTATCTTGCACTTCTTCACAGGGTAGACTAAGGACCCAACCATCGAAGCTTCATCGCCACTGCGAGAGCTGCCACAGCCGGCGCTGCAAGATGGCGATTGAGATTTCTGTGTCATGTGCGATCATGAGCTGCCGTTTGCTGTGCGGTGCTGTGTTTCACCTGTGCAAGGAAGAAGAACACATGCTCTTGTGCCCCAATGACAGGGTGCCTTGTCTCAATGTCGAATACGGCTGCCCGTTCATCATGTGCCGCTCAAACGTGGCTAAGCATTTGACGGTGTGTCCTGCCAGTGTCGTCTCCTGCTCAATGGAGTGGAACCGATGGCCCATTGAAGAGTCTGAGACCCCTGAGTTCTACGAGAACATTTTGAAGGAGAACTACACTCAGGAACCTCTGGATCTCTCGATGGCTCTGAGAGACCAGCAGCATCTGTTTCATTCTCTTAAAATGAAGACTCTCTTTCCTGAACTTATTGAAAAAGTGGCTGAGGAGCCTTCGGTTGCAGTTCCGGAGGGGGCCGTGGGAGGGGTACCGCTCTCGAATGGAGTCAATGAAGCGTCTGCGTCTTCAAGTGCAGAAATGGAAGGAGGTGGGCTCACTCAGGAGGAACGAGAGGAATTAGCGAGGAATCCTACTGTGGTTAATATCGAAAGCTATTATATTTGGGAAAAAATGTTCAGCATGGAATTGAGCGGCTGCAAGCATACAATAAAATCTATTGGGCAAAATCCTGAAAACTCTCGCAAAGAAATAAAGCCACAAGCCAACCCGAGCAGGTTGGACGTCCTACGGGAAGAGCTGTCAAGTCTTGACTCCTCTACTGACATCCCTCAATACAATGCATACGACATGGATGAAGACAAATTCCTCATAGCCACATCCCTGTTTGCATGTGACACGAGGCCCAAGAAGAAACTTGTCTATCAACATTTGGAGCCCATGAAGATTAAAACAGTCCGGACTTTCAAAGTCCCAACCAGCTTCAACGCCAAACAAAGTCGCATTCGAAACCCCTCTCATAACAAGAAGGTGAACTCAAGCGTAGACACATCTGACCTAGGTGTTGAAATCGATGACATTCCAAAATGGGATGAAGTTCAAGCTACTCTGTTGTGCTCTTTGGAGAGGGAACTACGGGGCCATCTCATAGCCGAATCCAGGTCTACAGATGCCCTTCTTCTGGACGTTGGAACACAGACGTATGATTTCTACTTGGCACCTTTCAAAGAAGAGACTTCACTGGCCGACATCACTGCAGACCGGGCTTTGAAACTTCACGTCCACATTCAGGCTGAGAGCGTCACCAGAAGACACAACAAATCCAGCTCTGCGTTTACCTACCTCTGCAACCACATATTCAGACGGGATGAGTTTCCGTCACACTACAAGAACGTTCACTCAGACATCCAGAGTTGCATCAGTGGATGGTTTGAACAGCGATGCCCTCTGGCCTACCTTGGCTGCACTTTTATTCAGAGAAGGTTTCAGCCCAGCTCTCACAGAGCGACGGTTTTCTATGACAGGGAGCTCAGCACTTTCTGTCTCCGACCGAAGGTTTCAGGCACACTGTATGACGGTATAAAACCGGTGACTGTGGAAAGAAAGCGTGCACGGAATACAGACGCTCTGAGCAGGCTACCTTTTGAGGTTCTAGTCCATGTTGCTGGATTTCTTGATAGCTTCACCCTGTCCCAGCTGGCTCTGGTCTCTTGTCTAATGAGGGAGGTATGCAGGACCTTGCTTCATGATAGAGGAATGGTCTCACTGAAGTGGGAGAAGAAGGTCTACTCTCATGGTGGATGGTGCTGGAGAGCCAGAAAGAGGGTGAGTTTCTACAGCAATTAAATTTTTTAATAATAATAATAAAAAATGGCAATCTTGTGTAGAGAACAGGCCTATCATTTGGAGTCTGAAGTCATAATGAGCCTTTTGTGGAGAAATGCAATTTGAAAAAAAACTTGAATTTTCTAGAATCATAATCATTAGAAAGCAGAGACTTGTTCAGTGCATAAAATGTGTTTCTCAAAACTCTCAAGACTCAGAATGATGGAGCAGTTCACTTAGCTTGTGTATGTGCATGAATTCTTAAAATAAGAAGTATCTGACTTACACTAATTGACCTTTAAAACGTCATCAGGTTTGGCAGTTTAGCAACCTGTTCTCCACTGTGGACAGCTGGTGCTTTGACAAATTACCTCCAATTTCTGAACATCTAAAGGTTTGTCCATACTACCAGAGGGAGAATAAGACAGCACCTGTTCCTTTAACTGGTGTTAATGAGTGCCACGAGATAAAAGCACACAGGAATCAGAGTCTAGTCTCCATGTTCATGAAAAACGAGTAGCATTTGTATTATAACAATCAAAATAAAGTTTTTTTGTGTGTGTGACAGACTCACACAATCATTCATCTATACTGAAATTCTGTGTTATTTTGTGCTATTCTGTTTGGAATTTTATTTTGTCATATGTGCAAAAATAAATAAATCACCACATTCTTTTCAGTTTTGGCATGGAATGATTTTTGTGTTGAATTTATTAGCCTGTCCTTTCACCCATAAATAAAAATTCTATCAACATTTAATCACCCTCATGTCATTCCAGACCTGTATGCCTTACTTTCTTCTGCAGATCACAAAAGAAGATATATGGGTAACCAAACCATTTTGATTACCATCAACTTGATTATTATCGACATCAAATAGATTTTTATTTGGTAATCTTATAATTGTTAATCTGTGTAGTAAAGGGTTAAGTTGTTGTGACAGTTTTAAGAAGTAAAACACTGATTTTTGACCTTTTATTATGTCAAAAAAAAATTTATGAGAATAAAACGGAATGTTGACGGAGAATGGGGAAGGGAAAAAAACCCATGTGTTGGCAATTTCAAAAGATGTTTAATATAGTTCAAATTTTGGAGAAATGAAACAATTACATTTTTTTCTCAGCATCAGCCTTTTTTTAACCTCATTTTACCACCCACAATCAAGAAAAGAAGTGTAAAATTTTCAACGGGACACTGGTAAGACAGAAATTTTTAACTGCTAAGGATTTTAGAATAATAATTCAATATTATATTGTCTTATAGTTGTTTCTATTATAGTACGTTAACTCAAAACGCCTGTGCAGTTGTTAACCTCATTTGTTCTTCGTGATTTAGATGTTTTAGGATGCAGCCGCTGGCTTTACTTGCTTTTCTTTGGGTGCTGCTTCCCTTTGCTTTCTGTCAGGATGATACATGTGCGATACATGGGAGAGATGGCGTGAGTGGAGTCCCTGGCAGGGACGGCTTACCAGGAACAAAGGGAGAGAAAGGAGTATCAGGTGAGAAAGTAATGTGTGTTTATCCAGTTGAAAACGATCAGTTAAAAATAGCATTTTTTTGAGCTTGCAATTGTTAGTATGAAGGAATAGAAATGATAGTTTTTGAATAATAGTATGCTCTCTCAGCATTGCAGGATATGCTGAACAGTATCACCATGCAAGAACTCAAAGGAGAGATGGGCATCAGAGGTTTTCCAGGAGAACCTGGTCCAAAGGGTTTTATGGGTGCACAGGGTCCAAAGGGTTTTCTTGGTCCTAAGGGTCCTAGAGGATCAAGTGGTGGCATTGATGGCAGTGGAGGCCCTGCCAGTAAGAAGCCAGCTTTCTCTGTGCTGCGAAACCGAGCAGATTATGCTTCATATAGCCAACCTGTGATCTTTGATAGTCAACTTAGCAATGTCGATAATGATTTCAACCTTAAAACTGGCTATTTCACTTGCAAGGTTCCTGGGGTGTATTACTTTGTGTTTCACGCATCGTCTGAAGGACACTTATGTCTCAGACTTAAGAGTAACAGGAATTCAGTCAGCCTGAATTTTTGTGACTTAAACCCACGATCACTATCTGCTGTTGTGTCAGGTGGTGCCATACTTCAACTATTTACAAATGACAAAGTATGGATCGAGCCTTTCACAAAAAGTGCTGCTGGCAGCAAAATGCCCAAAAGCATGTCTGCTGTGTTCAATGGATTTTTAATCTATCACAAACCATAGGACTTAATAGTCTGCATATTAAACACACTGCAAATAATTATTGACTGTGATAGTGATGTATAGCAGTGATGTAAGCATTTCAAAAACATGAATGAAAATCTAATAATCTGTTGCAAGCTGTATTCAAATCTTGTATTCTTGTATCTGGTCTTGTATTAAAACTGCTTTGTTGTCTTTGATAAATGTCTCCAATTAACTAAATAAAAAGCATAAGAACATGTTTATTCGAAATGATTACCTTTCACTATATTTTCATTCTAAATTCTACAATCCATTAACAATGAAATATGTGTCTAACGAAAATAAAAGTTGTCTGATTAAAAAAATTTAAAAGTTAAAAAATAATTGCAGTTATTTTTTATTTTAATTATTTGCCATGTTTATTATTTTATATAATATATATTTATTTTACATTAAAATATTTACACTGAGTATGTATGAAAACAGTTTTTTTCTCAGAAATCGCTACGCTCTAAAAAATGCTGGGTTGTTTCAACCCAACTTTGGGTCAAATATGGACTAACCCAACTTTTGGGTTAAAAATGTAATGTAAAACTTGAACCCAACAGTTGGGTTAGTCCATGTTTGACGCAGTGTTAGGTTGAAACAACCCAGCATTTTTTAGAGTGTAGTAAATTGCACAAACAATTACAGAGAAAGGCGAGTAACACACTGAATCCAGTAAAATAAAATAAATAATCCAATACAAGTAGCACATCTGAAATAGCCTAGTACTTTCTTGTGAAATGTACTATAATAATCTTTGTTTTATTTACAACTTGGAAAAGTAATTTTTGCAGTGTTGTCAGTAGGGCCTATAAACTTACACTAAGAAAAAAGTCAAATGCTATACTACGAATAAAGATTTGTTTGCATGCAGTTTTGTGAAAGATCCGTGGATAAGTGCAACACGTGCAGCGCAAAAGAGGAACTGTGATTGTCATTAAGTTTGCTTGGACTGATGTATTTGTGTACGATTATAGAGCTCACTATCTCAAGTCGTGTGGGTCCGGTTATCTCCTCGCTCCACAGCAAAATGTTTGGTGGTCACATCATTTTTAGAATTCTTTTAGTGGGTTCCCTCTGCCTGTCTCTAGTCTCTACTGACACTTGTACTTCTGGAGGGATGCCAGGTTATCCAGGTATCCCTGGATTTCCTGGACGTGATGGAAGGGAAGGGATGAAGGGAGAGAACGGAGAGCCTGGTAAGTTTTTTTTTATTAAATTAATTAATTAATTAATTTTTTGAAATAAATCATTCAGAGTGTTTTAGTTTGTGGGAACCTACCAGTTCTTAATCAGAACTTGTTCTACGTTTTAACTATGCAAAAACCGAATGACGTTCATGTGTTCTCTCACACAAACTCAATTCCCGAAAAAATGACTCTAATGAGCCGGTTCCTTTTAGTGAATCAAAATCGTTCAGCGCCAGCAGTGTTACGCAACTCCCAAATGACGGTGTGGCTAGAACTTTTAATGACTCATACCAACGAATCAATCAACACAAAGATACATGCATTATTATATAATGAATAAAATATTTATTATTTTTTAAAATCTTTTATATATTTAATATTGTTTACTATAGGCTATAATTAAGGCTATAATTAAGAACTGAATTGCATTTTTGCCAAAAAAAAAAGGATGTCTGTGTACAGCAATTTTAGTGAACTATAGATTCTTACCAAAGCTCAGATCAAATAAGTAATAAAACAACCAATTAAATTTAAGAGAAGTGTGTTTTAGGTGTTTGTGTGAACGTTTTGTAGGCTTATATATTAACAGTAATACCTGCAATGACCAACATTGTGGGAATATTTGGGTGAACCCAATAATGAAAACAAAAGGACTGAATTATATAACCTACTAATTAATAATTAAAAATGCCAGCCGATGTTGAGACAGTGTTAGGTTGTAGTATAGGCTGTATACTTCTAACATGATGTAAAAACAACTGTGTATCTCAACAGGGATGCCTCTTAAACCTGATGAAACCAGGAAAAGGGGGGGGGAAGGAGAGCCTGGAACCAAAGGATTTCATGGAAAGAGAGGTCTCCAGGGAGATTTCGGCATAATGGGACCACCCGGCCTCTCAGGACAGCCAGGGGACACAGGCAATTTGGACACGTCCAGATCTCATCTGCAGTCTGCATTCAGTGTTGCCCGTGCCACTAGAGCCCATCCTGAGCCAAACTCTCTGATACGCTTCAGTACTATCATCACCAATATCAATGGCGATTTCAATATTGCAGAGAGCAAATTTGTATGTAAAATTCCTGGCACTTATTATTTTGTGTTTCATGCATCGTCCTATGAAAAACATCTCTGTGTAAACCTAATTCATGATGATAAGAAGTTAGCTGTTTTCTGTGATCACATGCAAAAGAGCAACCAGCAGGTGAGCTCTGGTGGGCTAGCAGTTTATCTGAAAGAGAATGAGAAAGTCTGGCTGATGACAAGTGGCTATAATGGCCTGTTTGCAGAAGGGGAGAAAGCAGACAGTGTTTTCTCAGGTTTCCTGATTCATGCACACTGATTGATTGCACTGTTTTGAACTATAAAGTTGAGCGAAGTTGATGCTTGTTAAACATACTGTATCTTTTACTCATGGAAAATGCACACAATTACATTTTGAAACTCCTGAACAAATAAAACAAAATAATGCTTCAGTAAATTGTCTCAAGTTTTATGAATACACAGTATCACTCTTTTCAAAAGATCTGACACATAATCTTTTCAGAACCTGTCAACCTGACCGTAGGGATTATTAATAGTTAATAATAAGCACAGTTTTAGCAAATAATTCTAAACATTATATGATGATAGCAATTCACAGTGTCTATGTAAGTTAGCTACATGTCATATATCATAAAAAAAGGGTTTGTGATACGTACACTATACCATTCAATCATTCAATTATTATCAGTGTTGAAAAAAGTTGTGCTGCTTAATATTTTGTGGAAACCATGATAGATTTTTTCTCAGGATCTCTGATGAATAGAAAGTTTAAAAGAACAGCATTTATTTTAAATAGAAATCTTTTGTTACATTATAAATGTGCACTGTCACGTTTGATCAAATGAACGCATCCTTGCTAAGAAAGTAAACATTTCTTTCAAAACACTTTTCGATATGGATAACTTTGCTTCCTTTTTCAGTTTCTCAGAAAAGGGATATGGAACTTGCAAACATTAGCAAAATAAAATGTCAGTAACACTAATTAAAAAGGTAATCCAAGGTTAATCTAAATTATGATGAATATGTGTTTTGATACTTCCCTTTATTGCGCAACTCTGCACTTCTCCTCTGAAACCGGGAAATCAAATCGGAGCTCTTCATGCAGACCGGAGAAAAACATTCAATGTAACACTCAGCTTCAAGGCCATCCATCTGTATTTCCAACAGATTTCTTGGAAGACAAGATGGTAAGATAAATTTTATTGTAATAAATCTGTATTTGGCTTCTATTTTCAAAAATTCTTATTGAAGTACATAATTTGATTAAAGGAATATTTACATGCTTGCTTATATCAGTCACTGTAGAAGAACTGAAGTGTCCAATGATTTTTCCTTGAAATGGCACTTGTTTTTAAATGTTTTTTTTTTTTTTTAACAGGCATTCATCTTCATGTCTGCACATATGGTGCTGCGGCTTAGTATTATGTTGTTGCTGGTGGCTTCCTCTGAGTCAGAGAAATGTGATGGCTACAGGGGTTTCCCTGGAAGACCAGGTATTCCAGGAGTTCCTGGTACCGATGGGAAGGAAGGTGCAAAAGGAGAAAAAGGAGATCCAGGTATAGTGATATGTGGAAAAAACTGCAAATTGAAATTAAAAAATGTGCCTTCTTGTGTAACCCTTGTGCTGAAAATCGTATGCTTAACCCTTGTGCTGGTGTTCATGGTCAAAAAATAACCGGCCTTTTAAAAATGTCTTACAAATCTCCCATTATGCTATATTATTATTAATATTATTAAATCCTGGGTTCACTCTTTTTTGTCAACTTGATTTTTTTTCAATTAGCAAAGGTTTTATATTTCTTTTTGTAAGGGATTATTCATTCATGTCTGCACATATGGTGCTGCGGCTTAGTATTATGTTGTTGCTGGTGGCTTCCTCTGAGTCAGAGAAATGTGATGGCTACAGGGGTTTCCCTGGAAGACCAGGTATTCCAGGAGTTCCTGGTACCGATGGGAAGGAAGGTGCAAAAGGAGAAAAAGGAGATCCAGGTATAGTGATATGTGGAAAAAACTGCAAATTGAAATTAAAAAATGTGCCTTCTTGTGTAACCCTTGTGCTGAAAATCGTATGCTTAACCCTTGTGCTGGTGTTCATGGTCAAAAAATAACCGGCCTTTTAAAAATGTCTTACAAATCTCCCATTATGCTATATTATTATTAATATTATTAAATCCTGGGTTCACTCTTTTTTGTCAACTTGATTTTTTTTTCAATTAGCAAAGGTTTTATATTTCTTTTTGTAAGGGATTATTCACTTATCTGAGCTTATGCACCTATTGAGTGACAAAAAGCTTTATTTGTTAATTTTGGGAATATTCACTCAAAAACTAAGGTGCATAAGCTCAGATCAATGAGGCCTCTATGACCTATTAGCTCTAAAAAGAAGTATAAGTACTTGTGCTAATTGAAAAAAAAGTTGATAAAAAGACTGAATCCAATATCTCGAAACAATATGCCATAAAAAGAAATTCATAAGCAATTATTTTGTAGGCCAGTCATTTTTGACCAGGAACACCAGAAGTTTAACAAACAAACAAAAATATCCCCAAAAAGTACACTATTTGATGTTTTTGTTTGTTTGTTTGTCATACACTGTGTGAGCAAAGTTGGTAAAGGGATAGTTCACCTAAAAATGAAAATTCTGAATGTAAATGAAAAAATAATTTACTCACCCTCAAGTTGATCCAAACCTGTATGAGTATCTCTCCTCTCGAAACAGAAGAACAGTTTCTGGTACCTATTGATTTCAATTGTATTTTTTGTCCATATTTGGGAAGTAGAGAGATACTCATACAGGTTTGGAACAACTTGAGGGTGAGTAAATGATAACAGATTTTTTATTTATTTATTTTTGTGGATTATCCCTTAAGTTTTAGTCTAATGCATGTACATTAACTAGTATTTTCTGGAAAAAAAAATCCTGCCTGAGTCAAAATGACAACATGAAGGTTAAACTCACTTTACCCTGCTGTGTGCGTGATTGCAGGTGAGGATGCAGTGCCGATAATTGGGCCAAAAGGGGACCCTGGAATTCCTGGACTCCCAGGGAGGCCTGGTGAGAAGGGGGACAAGGGACTACATGGTCCACCAGGCCCAGTGGGACCGAAGGGAGAGAGGGGAGATTTTACGGGGGTAGATACTCCAAACCAGTATTTTGTTTTCTCTTACAAAAAAAGTGCTCGGGCACAGAGAGTTAATCCAGACAAATTAATCGTCTTTGACATCCCACTGATCTCTGGGGCAGGTGGTGTTTTGGATAGTGAGGGTTTCTTTGAGGTGGGAAAAGCTGGCATGTATTACATCAGTTACCACATTTCATCCAGTCAATCTGCCTGCCTAAAGATTCAGGTAGGGGAGGAAGAGAAGGTGAAGTTCTGTGATTCACCTGGAATGATTATGGTAACTGCAGGATCTGTGGTACTGCCACTGAAAACAGGTGATAAAGTGTCTGTACAGACAACTGCACTGAGCTCTATCTTCAGTAGAGACACTGACTGCACCTTTACAGGCTTCTTGCTCTTCCCAATGAATGGATAAGATGATTTTGATTAGCCACACCCTTGATTTTACTCTTCCTTAATACAATTTGCAACCATTGCTTGGGAATATCTAATGTTATTGTTGATTAAAATTGTTGATGCTATCTTATATCGTTTCTTGACTTATTTCACTATACTTATAATAAAGTGCATTGTTTTATATTTATATATTTATTCAGGAAAGAAAAAATGTATCACAGTTTCCATAAAAATCAGCACCAAATCAGCATATTAGAATAATTTCTGAACACTGTAATACTGAAGACTGTAGTAATGAATGCTGAAAATTCAGCTTTGCCATCACAAGAATAAATTACATTATAAAGTATATTACAATAGAGAATAGTTCATTTAAATAGTAATAATATTTCACAATATTATGTTTTTACTATTTTGATTAAATAAATGCAGCCTTGCTATGCATTTGATAGTAACTTATTTCAAAACCATAAAAAGAAAAGAAAGGGAAAGTAAAGAGCATATACAAATACAAAGTATATGTGTATATACAGCATATATTTAATGGTATAGGCCTATGTTTTTTGTTTGTTGTTGTCTCATACTTTTAGATACGCTGTTATTTGTAAATGCTACTGCTTCTGTTAGCTTTTAATATACGGTTTTATCCTGATTAAAGCTTTAATACAGTACGGCAACTGCACGTGCAACCATGTTTAACGCTTCTCATATCTATGTGAAAATAAGTGTATAGTTGTAACAGTTCATTGTTGGAGCTGAGCTGAATGAGAGAGAGAGAGAGATGCAGAGCGTGTGCAGAGCAGGGGAACGTAAGGAACAGTATTAAGAACCGCTGCTTTTGAACATTGATTTTGAAACGTGTGAATCCATTAGAATCGTTAGAAGACAGAATCGCGATTCATATATGAATACATTTTTAGGTGCACCTCTAGTTTTCTCTTCCTCTTCTCTAAAGCAGAGCAGCATGGCCTCGCCCCCTTTGCTGCCTTCTCCCGAGGGCGGGGTTTATCAGGGTTTGTGATGTCACGCACCCGGGAAGTAACTCGTTGTAGTCCCTACCAGCTGTTTTTGTAGGCATTAAACTTCCAGAATTTTAAAAGACGATATCTCCGTTTGCATTGAACTTTCAGCTTTGTAACTTTGCAGATATTGTTTATGCTCAAACAGCAACATTAGACACTAACTAACGTTAAAAAAGTGAAATCGCAATGAACCACCCCTTTAAATACGAAAACGTACTTACATAGGCTACTCTCCCAGGAAACAGTTCTCGTCCTCCGTAAAATGCGTTGCACACACACAAATATTTGGGTTGAACTGTTCTGGAACAGTGTTGTAAATACAACTTAACCACTGATTTCTAGTTGTGTCCTCTTTTGGAAGGCCGAACAAAATAGTTTCGCAACGAAACACAGCATCTCCTCGACATGGGAAGACAGCAACAATACTACAGCAGAGAATCAAAGTAACGCCTTCTTTCTTTGCATGAACATTTGGGCGGTGTTATGCAAATCTTCCCAAACAGTGACGTAGTCATGTAGGGGCGTGTTTAAACGAGGTGTTTTAGGAGGGCGTGGACAAGTCTTAACTTTTATAAAGAATATCTCTTTGGGTTTGAGACTTTAGTCTTTGCAACTTTAGGGATCTTATCTATGCACGAACAGCTTGTAACACTCCAAAGAGAAAGGAAAACTTGAAATCACATCATATGACCCACCAGTACACACACACACACACACACACATATTTTTAATTCCTATCCCAAAATTGACTGCTCTTAAATATGAGACACCAATGTTTCAGGAGTTTAGGACACAGAATAGGACATGCTTATTTGATAAGTGTTTAATTTTCTATTTGGGTTTATGTATTTGCTTTATTAATTTAAATTAATAAAAAAAATTCCCAAGGCATTGTTAGATGCCAGTGTTTCCAGACATATTTGTTATGCAAATATATGATTTCAAAAACAGTATCATAGCTATTAAACTATATCTTATGATTTTTAATCTGTATTTAACTTCAAGTAAAAAAAAAGATGCAAAAGTCTGATTTTGTGTTGGCTGTGATTTAAAATTAAATATTTATAATCTTAATTCAAGTGGAGTTTTGAGGATTTTGAAAGTCTTGACAGTAATCAGTGTTGAGTACTACTTTAAGGTTAACCCTGGCTGCTTTAAATCTTTGATTAACAGTTGAAAACATTAATTAGAAATTTTGAATCAAAAAGCAATCAGTTACATTACTTTAATAAAGTAATTGAAATAGTTACAATACTTATTACATTTTAAATAGGGTAACTTCCTATTGCATTTCCAAAGTAACCTTCCAACAATGTATATATGTATATATATATATATATATATATATACACAGTAACTCACAGAAGTGAGTACACCCCTCACATTTATGTAAATATTTTATTTTATTTTGTGAATATCTTTTCATGTGACAACACTGAAGAAATTATACTTTGCTACAATGTAAAGTAGTGAGTGTACAGCTTGTATAACAGTGTAAATTTGCTGTCCCCTCAAAATAACTCAACACACAGCCATTAATGTCTAAACCGCTGGCCACAAAAGTGAGTTTTCCCGAACACAACTTCTGGATATGACGCTGAGCACATGCACTCAACTTCTTTGGTCGACCATGGCGAGGCCTGTTCTGAGTGAAACCTGAGTTAAACTGTGGTGTGGTCTTGGCCACCTTGCTGCAGCTCAGTTTCAGGGTCTTGGCAATCTTCTTATAGCCTGTGCCATCTTTATGTAGAGCAACAATTCAACAATTTTTTTCAGATCTTCAGAGAGTTTGAGGTGCCATGTTGAACTTCCAGTGACCAGTATGAGAGAGTGAGAGCGATAACACCAAATTTAACACACCTGCTCCCCATTCACACCTGAGACCTTGTAACACTAATGAGTCACATGACACTGGGGAGAGAAAATGGCTAATTGGGCCCAATTTGGACATTTTCACTTAGGGGTGTACTCACTTTTGTGGCCAGCGGTTTAGACATTAATGGCTGTGTGTGAAGTTATTTTGAGAGGACAGCAAATCTACACTGTTATACAAGCTGTACACACACTACATTGTAGCAAAGTGTCATTCCTCTGTGTTGTCACATGAAAAGATATAATAAAATATTTACAAAAATGTGAGGGGTGTACTCACTTCTGTGAGATACTGTATAGATATATATATATAAAATAACAAACTAAATAAATAAATATATAAATGTAACTAGTTTACCCAGCTAATAATTTCCCAGAATTTTCTAAGGACTGGTAGTTTATGGTTATTTAAAAGTAAAAGCTGAAAAGAACAGCCTAAAACATACCTTACAATGTTCCCAAAGAAATGACCAAACCATACAATAACATTAGGGGAATAATAACAATATGTTTTCTTGGTTATCATCCATTAATAAATCCATAAGCATAAATATCGAGATACTGAGCCCGGCTGTTTTTATTCAGGTTTGATTCAATTAAGAGTCTCATGCTGAGCACAAGTGCAACGTCTCGTCAGTCTATGGTATTTATTACAGAACACTCATTGTTCTTGAGCTGAGTCCATCACCCTTCAGGCTTTCTATAAAGAATAGAGCAGCCATGGCAACAGCCGCTAACTGAGTGCAACAGCCATTCCCTAACATGCCACTGTGCTGCAAGAATGAAAAACAAATCAGCAGCTACCAAACTGCTCATAAACTGATTTCACGGGAAGAATATGTGCGATGCATGGGGTGAGTTCACTTCTTTTAATTGGAGGACAAAGAGGACAAGGTAAAATCATTTTAAATTCTATAAAGGTTTTGAAATCAGCCAATAATTATACTCTGAATATATATAGTGCACAAGTAAACATCTCATTAGAAAATATTTAAGTGATTCAAATTACTGATTAAAACATTGAAACCAGCATAACCTTTAAATCCCCTTCACTCATTTTAAAATATAATAATAAAAAAATATTTTTACAAGCTTAAATATATTCAGTCTCACCAGTAACTCAAAGATGACTACTCATGAGAAGACACTCAGCAAGCAGCAGAGACCATCTCTAAGAATCCCATTTGGTCACCAACGTAGAACAGATATATTGCTCCTCAAAAACGGTCAAATGATGTTGAAACACCCACAAGCCTTTCCAATGCTGGGAGAACTTCCTTCTTTGGCTGGTAAGCAGGGAAACGAGCAGATTTTAATTTGTCCTCAGCTTTCATTCAGAATTGCCAAAGACATATGACTATAGTTAGGTCTGTAACAGTCAGCAAATGGTACATGGCATTCAGATAATAAACTAAAGCATATTTGAATGAGTGTCACTTACAAAAAGACAAATGCTGACAAATATTCTCTTCAGGCTTACTGCTCTACCCTGGTAAGCGGGAAAAGATGGTAACCACAACAGAAACTGAATTTGGACCCAAAACCTGCCCAAAGGTAGAGCCAAAGAAGATCCTACAGTGCAGCCTAACTCTAGATGGTATGAATCTCATTGAAATTTGGGGAAATAATTAACTAGTATCTATTAGAAATGCTACAAACCATCTGTAGTAAACTTACCTATTTTGCAGATCTGTGAGTCAAATATTAGCTATCACTACATAACTGCTGTTTTATTAAGTTCATTATTAAACAACTGATTTCCTTGGAAGACAAGATTAGAGGGCTGGAAAAAACTAAAGATATTTACATTATATGTTATATAGTATTATTTATATACACTACTGTTTAAAAATTTGGGGTCAATATTTTTAAAAACAACAACAAAACAGAAATATGTTTATTCAGCAAGGAGACATTACATTGATCAAAAAATTTATTTACATTTATTTATCAAAGAATTTCATGTTTTCCATCAAATTTGAAAATTGTTTTCACTATAATAACTATAAACAAATTCTTTAACAATAAGAAATGTTTCTTGAGTATACCGCGGACTGGAGTAATGGCAGACGAAAAAAACGTAACTTTGCTATCACAGGAATAAATTACATTTAAAAATATATTACAGTGCAGCCTAACTCTAGATTAAACAGAACTCGTTGAAATTCTAGAAAATAATGAATTAGCATCGAAAAATGCTAATAAAGCTATAAACTATCTTACCTAACCTATTTTGTAGATCTCTGTGCCAAATATCTCTATGTAATTGCAGGTGACAGGAGTTTCAGCACAACAAATAGAGAGGATTACCCTTATTACAAACCAGATGGCACTCCGATCGTGTGGCATGGAAAAGTCCCCGCAAGAGAAAACAGGACTGGCCAAATACAGAGATGTTCTCTTTACCAGCAGGACTTCCCATCTCCAAAGAAAATCTATGTCAGGAGAAATCAGGTTGTACCTCATCCTGACAACCTGGCGATCAACACTTCAATGAGGCAAGGCCACTGAACTTACTTGCATTCAGTTTGACTTAAAATCTTAAAAGAATATATTAAAAGTAATGAATTTAAATCTGTGTTGTACAGAGCTGAATACAAAACAGTGCAGCAAGAGGCTTTCCCAGGCTGGGATGTCTCTGTGCACGCACGCCCACCGCCTGCCCGACTCAAAAGAACAGCTGTAGCTGACTGATGAAGGCCAGAGAAAACCATCAAAGTGCATTTATACACTGGATGCATAAATAACACAAAAAGCTTCTTTAAACCATGCATTTATGTTAGTCAGCTTTACTTTTGTGTCTTTCAACTGTACTACATGACATTTAATATCTTTAGAAAATATATTTCTGCTTACTTTTACATTGGAAAATGTCTTATTATACAGTACCGTTTAAATGTTTGGGGTCAGTAATATACACACACTACCGGTCAAAAGTTTGTGATCAGAATGATTTTTAATGTTTTTTACAGGAGTTTCTTATGCTCATCAAGGCTGCATTTATTTGATCAAACATACAGGAAAAAATGTAATATTGTGAAATATTCTTATGATGGAAAATAAAGTTTTTCAATTTTAATATACATTAAAATCTAATTTATTCATGTGATGCAAAGCTGAATTTTCAGCATCATTACTCCAGTCTTCAGTGTCACATGATCCTTCAGAAATCATTCTAATATGCTGATATATCATCAGTGCTGGAAACTGTTGTGCTGCTTAATATTTTTTTGGAACCTGTGATACCTTTTTTTCAGGATTCATTGATGAATAAAAAGGTAAAAAGAAGAGCATTTATTTAAAATAGAAATATTTTCTAACAATATACACTACCATTCAAATGTTTGGGGTCAGTACATTTTTATTCTTTCTTTTTTTTTTTGAAAGAAACTAAAAAAAAAATTCAACAAGGATGTGTTAAATTGTTAAGAAGTGATAGCAAAGATTTATATTGTTAGAAAATATTAATATTTTGAATAAATGCGGTTCTTTTTAACTTTTTATTCATCAAAGAATCCTGAAAAAATTATCGCAGTTTCCAAAAAAATATTTGGCAGCACAACTGTTGCCAACATTGATCCTTCTAATAATAAATCAGCATATTAGAATGATTTCTTAAGGATCATGTGACACTTTATGGAGTAATGGCTGATGGAAATTCAGCTTTGCATCACAGAAATAAATTATATTTTAAAGGATATTAAAATAGAAACAGTTATTTTATATTGTAATAACATTTTGCAAGATTACTGTTTTTTTCTGTTTTTTTGATCAAATAAATGCAGCCTTGATGAGCATAAGAGACTTTAAAAAACATTAAAACAAGTCTTACCGATCCCAAACTTTTGAACGGCAGTGTTCATATATATATATATATTACTAATTTATTCTCCAAGAATGGATTACATTCATCACAAGTGATAGTAAAAGCATTTATAATGTTTCCAAAACATTCTATTTCAATTAAATTCTGTTAAACTAAACGTATAAGTAAAACAATTGAAAGTGGGGCGAAAAAAAAAAAAAATAACATTATGAAAAAGTTTTCTCCAAAATAAAACAATATTGTGTGCTATCATCAAGTCCATCTCTAAATTTGTTGTTAAATAAAATTATTGGTTTTGAAATGGCACTGACGAAAATCAGGACAAAACAGATTTGTTAAAAAAGTAGCATTTAATAAAGAAAGTATGTTTCTTGTACACAGTGGACCAATAACTGCACACAAACATCTTGCTTTTTGATGAAACGCCCCGATTCTTGATGGCACACAAAGAAGTTCCACTTTGCAGTGTGTGCAGGTGCAGTGGGAACTGTACTATGCCAGTCATTTCAGTTTTTAAATCATGAATCTCTATACACTCATCTGGATTTACATGTCTTCCACACTCCACTTGTACGCCATTTCTTGGACAGCTTTCTTATCGGCTATCCTGCTGTACCGCTTCTGCTCAAAACCATTGGACCTAAAAGATCATATGAAATGTCATTTAAACCATTTTCTGGGGTTTGCATTAGTGAGCTTGTGATATTTCAAACCAGATATCATTAATCAAAACCTCTTACCTGTCAACTCCATCCCAGCGATACCCTGGCATAATGTTAAAACGATTCGGAGGTGGAGGTGGACCTTTGTAACGAGGTTTTTCTGGAGAAAAACATTAAAACACGAATTATAGTACTGTTGTCTGGGCTTGTTTTAAGATCAATCTCTGTAAGTTTGATTCTATATATTAGAAAAATGATAAACACAAACTAAAAGTAAAAATCATTATTATCAAAAGTAACAGTCAAACAACAGGGATCAAATGTGGAAACTTGGGCATTATTCCACACATTTACCTTTGATTCCTTTTAATTGAGCATTTTTTTCTTTCTTTTTGCGAAGCATGGCAGCCATTGGGTCTCCATCCCTCTCTTGCTCCCTCAGCATCCGATCGAGGTCTTCATCGTCAATGTGTCTCGCTAGTGGCTTCTGAGCCTCCCGCATGGCATCTGTCAAGTTCTGTTGCTGCATTTCACCCTGAGCAAGCCTGAATGAGGACAGTACAGATGTCAAAGCTAGTGACAAGTCACAGACTGAAAATAACAAATATGTGACCCTGGAGCACAAAACCAGTCTTAAGTCGCTGGGGTATATTTGTAGCAATAGCCAAAAATACATTGTGTGGGTCAAAATTATAGATTTTTTGTTATGCCAAAAACCATTAGGATATTAAGTTAAGATCATGTTCCATGAAGATATTTTGTAAATATATTAAAACTTAATTTTTGATTTGTAATATGCATGGCTAAGAACTTCATTTGCACAACTTTAAAGGCAATTTTCTCAATATTTTGATTTTTTTGCACCCTCAGATTCCCGATTTTCAAATAGTTGTATCTCGGCCAAATATCGTCCAATCCTAACAAACCATACATCAATGGAAAGCTTATTTATTCAGTTGGAAAACTGACCCTTATATGTTGTTTTGTGGTCCAGGGTCACATATCTGCATTTGAACACCATTAAATGGACCTCACCCTTTTCCCCATTGTGCATATTTTTCATCCTTCTCTGCTTTTTCTTCTGCTTTCTTGCCAAGCTCAACTCTCTCTGACTCCAGGTTGCGTGTCCTACCCGACTTGTCTCGAAATGTTGTCTCTGCATTTCTTGATGCCTCTGAAAAAGTAAAAACATTAATAATGCTCTTGTCATTAATGTTAGGAAATAAAACAACACTTTCGAATACACATTATCAATTGCTTTTCAAAAGACCTTCAAGAGGCTGGTTGCGCTTTTCCTTTTTGCGAATTTCTTCCTGTTCTTTCCTCAAAATGTCAACAGAGACGAGCCCTGCAGCTCCACCAGACAGCATTCGAGGGGCCTGAAAATGAAAATGGTAAAAGTCTTAAAGGGGACATCAGATGCAAAATGGTGTTTGCATATAAATGTGTCTTAGCACTGACACAACCACTCTACAACGATAAAAATCCATTCACTCCCCTTTTTTTTTTTAATCCATTAAAAACCTAAACAGTCTCAATTACCAAGCCATTATGGCCCCGCCCACGAATGCTTACGAACTGTCCCGTATTTGCATATTGTTTTGTTGTTGACTCGTAACATGCCACCAAATAAAAATAAAAAAAATGGAAGAAGGGTCGGGTGAGCAGTAGCACGTTATTTAAAGAGACCGAAACAGGTCGCTGTGAACTGAGCTGTTTTTGACAAGGTAAAAGGGTGTTTTACACGACTTTTGAGGAATTTTAACCAAAGTATGTTGCAGACATTTCATGAAGACCCTAAAGAATCATACCAACTTGTGGGAAATGGGCATCTGATGTCTCCTTTAACATAATTATCCATGTTTCAACTTAAATTTTTAATAATGAATAGAAAAAATATGAAAATATGTTGTATTTTTTGTGTGGGATCCATTGAAAAGTTAATTATTTTATGAACGCTGTCAATAATTTTAAACACAAAAGGGACATTTCTTAAAGCCACAACAACAACAAAAAAAAACAGACCATTTTATTTTTAAGTGCCAGAGACCCTTAAAATTGTCATATTAAAATAACGGTAACACTTTACAATAAGGTTCATTAGTTAACTACATTAGTTAACACCCTTAAAATTGTCATATTAAAATAACACTAACATTAATAATGAATGGCAATTAAATAATTCAATGTTTTATTTTGAAATGAGTAATATTATACATTACTTCCTGTGCAATCAGTATTATTTAAAGCTGTGCTTCTTAATCTGTTTAACTCGCTGTCCAACACAATAATTGAAGGCCCCCCATATAGGCTTAACTTTTTTCCAGTATTTCTGCTGTAACCGTGACAAAACTGCTTGTTTTCAAACTATTTTAGTAACACAAACTGGACAATTAAATAATATTAAATAAATCAACCACAATTAATTCTGCGATTACAGAAGATTCTAAATATGTATATTCTTCAATAAAAAATATTGTTGATTGATAAAAATGAAAAGAAATATGATTGCAGATGAAAATGTTTTTGTTACTTTTTCAGCATTTTTTTTCAGTTAGATTAGTACCAATATAGCACCGGTACCTATGTAACCGGTATGTACTAGAACCGAATCAGATTGCAGATTTCGGTGCCTCTGTCCAACACAATAATTGAAGGCCCCCCATATAGGCTTAACTTTTTTCCAGTATTTCTGCTGTAACCGTGACAAAACTGCTTGTTTTCAAACTATTTTAGTAACACAAACTGGACAATTAAATAATATTAAATAAATCAACCACAATTAATTCTGCGATTCCAGAAGATTCAAAATATGTATATTCTTCAATAAAAAAATGTTGTTGATTGATAAAAATGAAAAGAAATATGATTGCAGATGAAAATGTTTTTGTTACTTTTTCAGCATTTTTTTTCAGTTAGATTAGTACCAATATAGCACCGGTACCTATGTAACCGCGCGTGAATGCAGTAATTACACTTGCTCTGGAGGCAGCAGGTAACCTTCCGTTAACTAAGCTAAACATGCTTAAATTAAAATGCTTAAAGCTAAACTTCCCTTGTTTTCACATTTCTAAACCTGTTGTCGAACAAAAGAGAACATTATAACCTTTTTACTCCACTTCCTTCTGTGATCTGATGTGGCTTCTTGTCACAGAATGAGGCAGAAAATATGTTCCATAGGCTACTTTAAAAAGAATACATCGATTAGCAATGGATTATAAATATACTTAATTATTATGAAAATACCAGAGACGGCTTGAATAACACAGATAAACTATATTGTCGCAGTCGAGTGTTTATTGTCTTTGTTTTATCATTCAAAACGTTTATATGTTCTGTTTACTCAGTTACAGCTATAATAGCCATGCCTTTGTCCATATAAGGGATTTCCTGGAGGGTCATGAGTTCTGCTACTTCTGTGACTGGATATGTGGATTTTCAGTGCGAGGGGCACCCTCTGGTGTCCAGTATAAATGAAACAGACATAATTTGTTTATAGTGCTAATGGCCAATCCATCATTTTTGGGGGAATTATTATTTATTTTTTAATAAGTATTGGTTCAGGCACCGGAACCGTTTTAAAACTATCGATTTGGCACCGGTATCGAAAAAAAAACAATCGATACCCAACCCTACCTTTAAAGTTTTCTAGGGACCCCAGAAGGCCCCGGCCCCTGGTTGAGAATGACTGATATAAAGGATTCTCAAACATGAACCCTGAACTTACTGCCTGTTCATCAGGAGAGCGTGTCCTCCGTGGTGGAGACAGGTCTGAATCCGACCCACGTCCCCCCTGTGGCCTCTTCCTGGGAGGAGAGAGACCTGAATCTGAACCTCTTCCACCCTGGCCTCTCTTTCTGGGTGGAGACAGATCCAAGTCTGAGCCCCGTCCTCCACGAGGACGTCTGCGCGGTGGGGACTGGTCGGAGTCTGAGCCTTTGCCTGTTTGTACTCGTCTCCTAGGGAGCGAAAGGTCATCTGAGGCGGCAGCTTTTGTCTTTTTTCTGTGCGGAGACTCTGAAATAACAAATAATTTTTGAGCTACATAACTCAGTGTAAATGCTGTTTCTGATTTGTGGATATATTTTTGTACCTTTATCATGCAGCCTTTGAGGTTTAGAGGGTGAGCTCTTGTGGCTCTTTCTTGGAGGGGAAGGTGGTAAGGAATCATGCCGTCTGTTTTTGTTCTCGGCTCGGTGTCTCTGAGGTGAAAGATCTGGTGAGTCATGACGGCCTCTTCTCTGGGGTGAGAGATCCGGTGAGACGTGTCGAGCCCTCTTAGGAGAGAGGTCAGGGGAATCGTGCCGCACGCTCCGTACAGGAGAAGTCTCTGGCGAGTCATGTCGAACTCTATAACCTCTGTCAGTGTCCGAGCTAAACAAAGGAACATTTACTACACTCTCTATACAGTAATGATTTTAAAAAGAATAAGAACTAAAGCGGAAGGATAGTTTCTTTATACCTTTTATCTGATGCAGAGTCCTGGGTTTCCTGGGGATCTCTCTCTGTTGCTACAATATAAGACACAAATTGTATTAGATGCATGTAAATTACCGTTTATTTTTAACAAGAAGTTAATACTTTTTTCAGCAAGGAAGCATTCAAGTGTCAAAATGAAATATTATAAATGTCTTCACTGTCACAAAACATTTCCATTTCAAATAAATGCTGTTCTTTCTATTCATCAAAACATCCTGTATCATGGTTTCTACAAAAAAAAAAGAAAAAAAGAATTAAAGCAGTACAACTGTTTTTTAACATTCATAATAATAAGAAATATTTCTTGAGTGCCAAATTGCACCCTTGGCGAGACTTCTTTTAAAACATTACAAGTTCTCAGCTTCCTCTTGAGGTACACAAAATTTCGAGCAATCCAGTAGTTATTAACACTATTAAGACTTGGCTTCAATTTAGGAAACAATTCGGTTTGCACAAACCTTTGATTTACATGCCATTTTCACTTTCCAAATCACTTTTTCCCCTGTCCCTTTCAGACCGTATCTTCGATATTTGGGCAAGTAAGGGCCTTTCTACTTTGAAGGACTTGTATGAAAAAGAAATCTTCTCCTCTTTCTCTTCTTAAATTCAGTCTTCCTAATAGCCATCTATTTTTTTTTCGTTTTTTTTCAAGTGAGGAACTTTATTCAAAAGTTATTTCCCCATTTTCCCAATCGGCCCCCTGAATTAGAACTTGATTTAATTCTCGCCCTTGACCCTGGTCAAAGACGACTGATATCCGCCATCTATGGTAAAATAATCTCCCTTAATTAATCTCCAGTTGACTCTCTTAAACAAACCTGGGAGCAGGATTTGGGCATCGACAACGAGACAAGTGGAAACACATTCTTAGTATAATTCATTCTTCATCTATCTGTGCAAGACATGCTCTAATACAATGTAAAGTTAAAAAAAGCACCTGGTATGCATACTCAGTAGGATTTACACTACTTAAATAGCTGTTTGTAGTAAGTTGAGACTAAAATCTGAAAAGGGCAAGCATGCTTTTACACACCACAGGCGCCTCATCTTCTTCGTCTTCTTTTTCTTCTTCATCCTGAGCTGCCAGCTGCCTCCAATCAATGTCGTCATCCACAATTTTCATCCTGTAGTTGGAGTTAAATGGATGGAATTCAGCTCCTTGTACACTTTGCTAAAACTTAAGCAACCTTGTTGCCATTTTCAACTTTCTAAAATGCTGTGCATGCAGGCAACTCTGTACGTTAAGTAACTTAGTTGAGGCTCAGCTATAATGTAATTTTGTTCAGTGGTAGCTCTGAATACAGCGAGCTAAAATCTGCATTTCTGTTACGTGTGTCCGATTATATTTACCCTCTCCCCGTGGCTTTCGGCCGTTTCTTCTTAAGCTTCTTTTCTTTAGACTTCTTGCCAGCTTCTTCACTTGATAAATACCGTTTAAGGTAATCTGCTTTAGAGAGTGCAGCAATTTTGCTTAAGTCCGTGGAAGTAGCCATCTTGTTTATGTTTTACGTCACTGAACGGACGCTGCTAAGGGACAAAAAGCACAACGCAGTACTAATAAATATATTAGGAATATTATCTTCTTCTTCTTCTTTTTGTTCAATGGCCGTTCACTCCTTAGGAGTATTACCGCCACCTACTGTATCTCTTGCGCACATGGGTGATGAATCTGTACTGAAGGGGAAAAAAAAAATAATAAATTTGTAATGCCCCACCCACCCCAGAGGATCAGAGCCCAAGCTTCAGCTGGTGCTGCGTGTTCAGCTCCTCCAGCTTCCACACTGTGCTCCTCAACCTCCGAGATGGGCAGAAGCAGCATGATCCTCATCCTCAAACACTAAATCCTGTGAGCTCTAAAAATGTTAAAACCACCTTAACATCTGACTGTCACTCAAACCCTTTCCCAAAAGGTCCACGACACTCACTGGTCTGTTCCTTATATTGTTAAAAAGACTGTTACGCTGATCATGTTTACTACATTCAAAAAGCACATGCTCTACTGTTTCAAAAACATCACATTCATCACACATACCATTTTCATTCTTCCCCATTAATGCAAGTGTTTTTAATTTAGTCCTGTGTGACCCATCCTTAATCTAGAAATCATTACTTCTTCCTTTCTGTGTCTTCCATTAAACTGTTATTTTTTCCCCTGCTGATTTTACAATATTATAATACCACCTACCTGTGCTGCTATTTTCCCATCTTTGTTGCCATATTCTTATTATTTCCCTATTAATTACTGATTTTATCTCATTCCTTCCCAGAGGTACCTTAACATCCAGCAAGTTTTTCTTTAAAGCTTCTTTTGCTAACTTATCCGCTGTTTCATTCCCTACTATCCCAATATGTGCCGCTACCCAACAAAAGTATACGATTATACCCTCTATTTTCAGTCTGTACAGTAATGTATACATTTCTACTAGCAGGTCTTCTCTATCAGTTTTTGTCGACAATATACTTTTAAGAGCTGATGAAGAATCTGAGCAAATTACAGTCGGAGTCCTATTTGGCTTAATCTGTTCTATCCACTGCAATCCTACTATTATAGCAGTTAATTCTGTAGAATATACAGACAATTTGTCACTTAAACTTGTCTTAAATCTTGGAATGTACACTCCCATGCCCACTTTTTGTTTGATTGGGTCTTTAGATCCATCTCTCATAAAAACATTGATTTCATAACTATTAGTATATCTTTCTTCTGCTTTTTCCCGGGCCTCCAACAATCATGGATAAAATAGAAAAAACTCTGGCTTCTTCGACAAAAAAATTTTCTGCCCAAGAAAATTACTGAAGATTATTCATAACTGTTAATCTTACAAAGTTTATTGAAAGTATTTCATCCAATTGCTGCTTTTGTCATTTTAAAGAAACAATTACTCACTTATTTTGGAATTGTGTTTTGCAAAAGTGTTTTGGGTTGACTTTTCTAATTTTGTAAAAAAAAGGATTCCCAAACTTCTGTATAAGCCATTTTTTCGTTACTCTTTGAGAATTGACCCTATAGGCCTATGTTTAGAATGATTTTATTAGCCTACTAAAACTTGCAATTATTATTATTTTTAACAAAGATGTTTCAACAAAGTTTATTCAATGGTGTAACACATATAATATGCTTTAGTTCCTTTCAGAATTTCATGTATCATAACCCTCTTACAATATTTTGTTTATTGTCTTTTTGCTTGTTATTGTTGTATTCTTTTGCCCAGTTGCAAAAATATGTTTTGTTTTGTAGTATGCCAAGTGACATTCTCAGCTCTCTGCATTAATTGTGTCAACTTTGTGCATTACGAATCAGCAGACAATTATAGGTTAATGATAAATATATAGTTAATAATACATTTAGCCTAAATATTAATAAATGTAATTATTTGACTGGTGATGAGCAGAAAAGAGAGCACTTAAGAACTTATGTCACACACGTGGTAACTATTTCCAATAAATCCAACCAATGAATACCTTTTTGCTGACCATAATTTGACTTAGGTACCATTAGTATTTGTTGTTAAAATTAGATGTTTGAATAGTTCCAAACATCAATATGTTCATCTCTGAATAGGTTCAGCTCATGATTCATGTTTAAAGTGTGTTGTGAAGAATATCTGTCTCCTCTAAGAAATAAACTCTGTCGACATTTCCAATAGTTGTTTAACTGCAAGGTCACAGCCTTTTCACTGATGCATATGCCTCTGTTTTCACATGCAGAGGGTATTTTCCAGGAAATGTATTTTGGACTGAATCACTTCCTCTGATCTGCAGCTGCACGGCATCTCATTGAAAAGACAAACAATCTTACTCTCATTTCTTTTTATAGCTTTGTACTTTCTGTTTCATATTTTCATACTCAAAAATATTATTATATTAATTTCAATTACATTTACTAATCAACTGGTGATTATTTTATCATTGACCGCTGATTATTACTGTGTTTCAAAACTTATTTACACAACACAAACTTGTATGCTCTGTTAAATAAATAAAAAATCTGTTAATGTTACAACTGTAAAGCTATTTTAGTTAACTGTACAACTGTAATAATGCCAAAGCGATTTTAAAGATGTCAATAAGTTGATGACAGTGAGGGGTACAAATAAACTCTAAACTGTGAAATCTTCATCAAGATTTTCATTTTGAAATGAACACATTCTGCTGCTCTCTGTCAGCTGTAAAAGCTGTTTCTGGTTGTATAAGACTGTTTTTTCCGAAAGAAACTAAACTTAAGGTTTGGGGGTTTCCATCTTGTCGAAGGAGTGGCTTCAAGATATTCCCCACTTCTTAAGCAGCTGTTTGCACAGTCTGAATTTGTCATCCAAGAGGTAAGCATCATATTTCTCTAAACTTTTACACTAAAAGCTATTGACAGACCTCTTTACCTTCACCAGCACCTCTTTATACAACAGCGGATGAACAGTTTTGTTCGCTTTATCTAGATTTCAGCATGTGGGCAGAGGATGATTTGTATCCAGGTGTGCCGTGTCTCCAAAGCTACACGGAGCCTGTGAATGGTAAAATATACCTAATGTATCATGGGACTTCTCGATATACTGCACAGCAGATTATGGCCTGTGGCTTTTGGCCATCTGCAAATGGCATGCTTGGACAAGGCGTCTACCTCAGCAGAGATCTTAATAAGGCCAGCAGATACCCACTTAATCTACCTGAACATGAAAGAGTTGTTATTAGAGTGCAGGTTAATGTTGGAAGAGTAAAAAAAATCGACTACCAAGGTCATCCAATGCAGAAAACCTGGCATGACCACGGGTACGACACTGCCTGGTGCCCTCCAAACTGCGGCATGGTGCCAAGCGGCCTGGAAGAAGATTGTGTTTGGGATCCACGCCGGATTCAGATCATTGATGTCATTTACCCAAAAGTGCTGTGTGGCTATTATTATTAAAAAATGCATGAAATTACAAATGTGCTGGTTCTTTTTCATGTTTTTAAAGAATAAAATTTTTTGTCGATTTAATCTCTGCATTGATGAAGTTATATATATATACTATATATATATATATATATATATATATATATATAATTTTTTTTAACACTTGCACATTGTCTTTGCATGCTTGTGTTGAAAATCAAGACTAAAATCAAGGTTGTTATAAAACTGTAAGAAATTACTGGGAAATATTATTTAGTTGATACAGTTCAAATGTTTCGAAAAAATAATCTAATGCAAAAGATAAACTGTGCATTTTATTCAAAGCATGAAAGAACTTTGGTCCATAACTAATAGCCAAATTCAGCACCTCATTTTGAGACACTGACTGCCACATGTCTACTCTTAACACACTTAACACACATTTGAGAGATGTTGTATGCACAATATTTGTAATAAAATAAAACAAATAAAATAAAAGCATGTATTCCGCCCTATTGATGAATCAGGAACTATATTTGGGGTTGTCTAGGAATTTTCTTAATAAAGACAACACAAGTAAGTCCCAGGACTTGTCTTACCATCAGAAGAAAGTGTTTAGGCCAGAGGAGAACTCTCAAAACAACATCTTAAAATATTTGTGTCATTCAAACAAGGTCTTTCCACACATCTGCCAACTTCTCTGATTTGTTACTTTTTGTGCCACAGATCTGTCTCACCTCCCATATATTTACAAAGTTGTGTCTCTGTGTGTGATTCTCCTCAAGGTTATAAAACATCTTCACATTCCAGCTAACTTAGATCTTAACACGCTTTAATCCTTTTTAGCTCTGTTTATGTACAAAAATAATTATGTTTATATTCATGTCGGAATGATTTACATAATGTTAAAAGAAATTTAAATAATAATGTTACTAAACTAAAATCTAAAATGTCTTCTTGTGTTTCTCATTATGAAATGAAAGACTACTGAAGTGATATTAGTTACCAGCATGGATATAGTTCTTCGGCCATTTCTTTCCAGAGTTTTATTTGGAAGTTCCCACATCCCAATTTATTTTTGGCTGGTTGGATTAAGATTTATGCCTGCTTATTTGTATCGTTTTGTCAGTCTCTGCAGTCTTTTTTAGCCTTAGTCTTATTAGACTTCTTTGCATTTTGTTGGATTTGACTTTAAATAAAAATCGCCTTATAGCTGTTATGTCCACACTTGAGTCATTTCACCATTCATAGTTTATACTTTGTAATCAGGAACTTCATGGTAACTGGCATGCCTACAAACCTTCAAGTCTCTGAAGACTGATAATGTTGACCTACTCTTTACAGGAATGATGTGGGCTGGCCAAGAAATAAAACTTATTTGGAGAACATGAGTTGTGCACATTCAAGAAGTCTGTCCAAATGTTCTGAGAGTGAAGGTTAATGTTGGATAAGTGATTGATTATCAAGGTGCCTGAATCCCCCACAAAGTGCCATCGTGGCAAGTGGTCTTGAGCAAGAATGTGTTTGGAAACAAATTACAGTCATTGATGTAATTCATCCAAATTAAGGAGTAGGCTTTTGTGGTTTGTTATGAGCAATGAAAATCCTAACATATATTTTATCCTAAAATCTGATGTTTTATTGAGAATTCAATCATTACAGTGTGCTCTGCTGACTATTTCTTACAACACTGGAGAAATAAAATAATGAAATAGTTTTGAAGCAATGTAAAAAGAAATATTAATGCAAAATTGTTTTGGTAAAACATATGTTACTATATAAATAAAAATAAAGAAAATAAATAAGAAAATAGCTTGTGTAATAGCTGTTGTCTTGTCAAAAGAGTAAGGTAAATTCTGTTCCTTTTGTCTTTACCTGGAAAATGTGTGTGTGTGTGTGTGTGGGGGGGGGGTTATAAATAATTCTAAAATCAATGAATTCATATTGGACTGAAAAACAATTTGCCATCTCAGTTCAGAAGCACACCGCCAATGAATACTGCAACTAGTACCTTGCTAGTTGTACTTGGTTTTGGACTGATTGGCTGCGGCGGTGTGGTGACGTCTCTTTATAATGATGATTGACAGTGTGGAGGGCCAATGGCGATTATCTAAGAAAGTGAAAGTAAAAGAGAGAGAGCAACCCGTGCGCTTAAAGAGAGTCCCTTTATGCTTTATTTTTTACTTTCAATAAGTGCTATAATTTGAAATATGCCTGGTCAAATGACAGCTCGACGTATTCGTATGTACGCCCTCGGCTACACTGTTTAAGGCAATATTGTAATGTTTTAACTGGTCTAGGGGCTAAAAGTTTGTTGAAGATCTGTGTAATTTAAAGGATATACTGTAGGCATTTCCCAAGAACAAATATCACGTAAATAGCTTGTTTGAATTTGAGGGTTGGTAAGTGAAATTTCTCTATATAAAACAGATTATAAGCAGAGATAACATTATGTAAATATAAAATTATTTTTGGTAATTTTGTTTTTATTAAACTTGTGATAGTATAAATCTTCGTATTATGTTTATTGTTTACGTGCATATTTTAAAGATACAGACAAAAGGCCTATTTGTGATTTGTCCAGGTGCAAATCATGTGGGGTGGAAATGATTCAACTTTCCTCCAAGGCAACACAAATCCAGTATCAGGTCAAGTCTACACAATGTACCATGGCACATCCATGGAGGCTGCAAAGAAAATTAGAAAAGAGGGTTTTCATCAGTCTGTTGCTGGCATGCTTGGACGTGGTGTTTACCTCAGCCGAGATCTAGAGAAGGCCCGTAGGTATCCTCTAAATCTGCAAGCATACCAGAGAGTGGTTCTGAAAGTCAAGGTCAATGTTGGGAGAGTGAAGAAGATTGACAAACAAGGTCATCCACTCCAGAATATCTGGCATGATCACGGGTACGACACTGCCTGGTGCCCTCCAAAATGTGGCATGGTGCCGGGTGGCCTTGAAGAAGACTGTGTTTGGGATCCACAACGGATTCTGGTCATTGAAATGATCTACCCATTTTTAGAGGTTGTTTTACCCTGTCTGTTCTTTTTGTTACTGATTCTAATTGAAATACTAACATAGAACTTACAGGAAGAAATTACAGGACTATGTAGCCAAAGTGTTTTTAATTCTTCAAAGAAAAATAGTCTGTCATCACTGGTTTTGTGTATTAAACTTGTTATGATCACATATCCTCTGTCACACTGTACAGTATGTAGGAGCCATTTTAATGCAATTTCATATTTGTCCATTGGGTGGCATGGTATATTAGGGCAATTGGGTAATAAGACAACAGTTGTGTAATGGTAGTAGGGAAACACACAGTTGTTGCCAGTTCAGGATCATGCTTCATCATGCTGATCATGCTTATTTTTATTATGTGTTGGACTGAGTTGAATAGTATGAGGTATGGAATTGATATTTGTATTCTGTGAACTAGACAATGACACCACAGGAAGCTAACTGGAAGCAATGTTTATTCATTGGAGCACAGTAAAGAAAGACACTGTTTGCATTTTACATCTGTTTTGCATGGACATTTTTACGCGTCAAATACTCGCTCACTCCTATTACCAATACCAGCGGCTTAGTGGAAAGCTGCTACATAATGATCAGAAGCTTTGTATTTATTGGCTTATTCACAAATCTTTATCATTAGAGGGTGTGATTATCTGTAGACAGACTAAGCATTTACAGGGATGCATGGGCTGAGATTGAAATTATTTTTGATGTAACATGAGGGCAAATCAAAAACCATGGCAATGAATGAACGGAAAAGGAAATATGAACTATCACAGGAAACAGTGCAAAATTCAGTCCAACTCAAAACAGAACTGAAATACAGATGACCCATTACACATTTTTTTCACTTGTGATCCATCATAAAAGACCCTCTGCTACGTGCTTAAAGATGAAAACTCTTGAAAAATATCTGATAATTAGGTCTGGAATCTGGAGACTGTGTTGTTCTGCTCACTGTGACATTTCAGACTCCAACACAGCAAAAATACATTTGATTAAAACAAACAAACAAACTGGAGGGGAAATATTGATACTTTTCATTTAAATGTTTTGTTTATGGACTTGGAGAATCATAGTACTAGTCTCTTTGCTTTTGGGGGTTAGAGAAAGCAAAGAAGCAACATGCTCAAATGATCCCACAGACTTTACAGCACTATCCTTTACAAAATCCATACATTTGTAATCTTTTGTAATCTTTTCATCGCATTTTGTCAAGATAAAGAGAAAAAAAGTAGAATCTCTTTTGTTGTCAATACTTCCTATACAAGCTTGCTGTTCATAAATCTTTTCCAGGTAGTCTATGTTCAGTGTTAAAAGCAACATCAGAGACTGTTGAAAAACTTGTTCTTAAGACACAGTCTGAACATAGTATTTATATATTTATTTATTTATGCAAGCTTGTATGCTTTTACTGTAAATAAAAATAAATTAATTAATTCATGTGATCAATTTCATTGATCTTATCTGTTTGAATCTTATCAGGTTAGTTGTATTTATTGTTCTTTATCCTGCCATGTTCAAACATATTCTGTCACAGCTGTGTAAATGTTACTGATTGAGTTATGAATTTCCAGGGAAACAGTCCTCTAAATCAGAAACAAAACTTAAATGACACTGAAACTTGGATTTAAAGGAAAAGGGTGTATACTGGAGTTCTTATTTTCATTGCGCTGTTGCATTGTGAGTTAATTCGAAATATTCATATCATATCACTTGGAAGTTCACATATTTTATAAAGTTAATGCTTGACTTTATGAAAGTTTGACAAAGGTTTCATCATACCCTGTTTACTGTATATTTATCAATATTTTGTATTAGAGTCTCTCTGCTATTGGATGTTGGAATAAACAAAAAGACAAAACGATTTTACCAAAAAGTCTTCTAATCAGTTTTATAATTGTATAGTCTTTTAATTTCATAAACTTAAAATCAAATAATCAATACACTTTACAGCACTATGCTTTACAAATTCTGAGCATAAATTGTTCTCACAATCAGTAATAGATGAATAGAAATTGAAACTCAATGGAACACCTTTAGACATGGACACACCCTGAAATATGAACCATTTATATACCTGCTTTCAGAAAGAAGCAATCAGCTTTAGAAGCGACATCAGAGGTAAGGCACCACTTTGTCTTTGTGAAAATGCTGTGCTTTATTGGTTTTTACTAATTTACTAAAAAATTCCATAGTGATATTATTTTATACTATAAATATAAACTACTGTATTTCTTAATTCCATTTGTCAGTTTGCTAGTAAACTTTAGTAAAATTCCTAATTGTAATGTTTTTCTATTAATTTCTATTCATTTTTCGATTTGATTTGTCCAGGTGCAAACATGTGGGCTGAAGATAACTTGGGTCCAGGTGCTCCACCATGCCTTGAGAGTTACAGAGAACCAGCAGACAGTAACATCTATATAATGTATCATGGCACATCCAGGGAGGCTGCTGCAAGAATTAAATGGGAGGGTTTTCGTCAGTCTTCTGATGGCATGTTTGGGCCTGGTGTCTACCTCAGCCGAGATCTACAGAAGGCCTCCAGATATCCTTTAAATCTACCTGAGAATCAGAGAGTGATTGTGAGAGTAAAGGTCAATGTTGGGAGAGTGAAGAAGATTGATTATCAAGGTCATCCAATGCAGAAAACCTGGCACGATCAAGGGTACGACACTGCCTGGTGCCCTCCAAACTGTGGCATGGTGTCAAGTGGTCTTGAAGAAGACTGTGTTTGGGATCCAAGACGAATCACTGTCATTGATGTAATTTTTCCAAACATGTGGGCTGAAGACGACTTGGGTCCAGAAGCTCTGCCATGTCTTGAGAGTTACAGAGAACCAGCTGATGGTCAAGTCTACAGAATGTATCATGGCACATCCAGGGGAGCTGCTGAAAATATTAAACGGGAGGGTTTTCGTCAGTCTTCTGATGGCATGTTTGGACCTGGTGTCTACCTCAGCCGAGATCTACAGAAGGCCTCCAGATACCCTCTGCATCTACCTGAGAACCAGAGAGTGGTTTTGAGAGTGAAGGTCAATGTTGGGAGAGTAAAGAAGATTGACTCTCAAGGTCATCCAATGCAGAAAACCTGGCATAATTACGGGTACGACACTGCCTGGTGCCCTCCAAACTGTGGCATGGTGTCAAGTGGTCTTGAAGAAGACTGTGTCTGGGATCCAAGGCGAATCACTGTCATTGGTGAAATGCACCCAAAGCAATGAGAGTTAATGAAGTATGCTCTAGCAATGCTGTAATGAAGTATGCTTAAGAAATTAGTTCTTCTGAAATGTTTTCTGAAAGTGTTTCCAGCTGTTGAATACAAATTACCATACATGCTTTGAAATGGTGATTTAATTTTAGTATACCCTGAACTTAAATCTAGCTACAAATAAACAACATACTTCATGCATATACCTTTGTGTTGTTGTTTTTTTAAATATTTGATACTTTAAATACAAAATAAAATGCTAAATGGATATCCAGAAACTTGCTAGACTGTAAGATATATAAATATGTATTAGAAACGTTAGAAAGTTAATAATGTTTACGTTTCTACTACCCTTACCAAAAAGTAGTATACTTCAAGTTTAGTGAGCGCGTGCGAATGGTTGCCAGATTGCTTAAAATAAGCAAAACACCGGGAATAAAATGTATCCATGTAACAGTGAAGTTCTGATTTTGAACTCTTGATATCTGGTAACCGCACACATGAACGCTCTAGATGCGTGTACTGTAGAGCAGTATGCAATAACATTTGTCTCCTTTTTTGACGAAAATAAAAATAGGTTTTTGGTAAAGTTTTTATTTTTTGAATACATTTTAGTCTCGTCTTATTTCGTCAACGAAATTGCATGTTGATATAGTCATAGTCATCATGATCCACTGTATCAAATGCAGCAGTCAAATCTAAGAGAACAAGCCACAGCATAATTTGCCAGAATCACAGGTTACTAAAACATAATTTAAAACTTTCAACAGTGCAGTCTTACTAGTATTAATATTTTTTAAAACCAGATTGAAAATGTTCAAAAATCATGTTATCAGCTAGAAAACCCTGCAACTGCTGTAAGACAATTTTCTCCAGAATCTTAGTGATAAAAGACACATTTTAAATACCGGTAGGTCTCAAATTGGTTAACACTGTAGGGACTAGGTTCGGTGAAAGCGTGAAGAGCAAGAACCAGAGAATGGAGCTGCTGCAGGAATCAAGGGAATAATCCACTCTCGTTCTGGTTCCGGAGAGTGCCGGTGGAAAAAAACGATCCCTGTCTAAGACCTCCGCATGGAGACCCAGTGGAGATTGAGACTCCTGGTGGTGTGCCAGGGAGAGCTTCAGAAAACCTATAGAATCTTAACATGTTATTTTACTCATTTTTAGGGTTCATTTTTCATCTGTCATTTATTTTATGTTATTTCTTCATTTCAATCACATGCATATAGTACAATAAAAGTGTTTATGTAACAGAATAAATCTATCGTTTTTTCTGGTTTATTCCAAGTACACTTCAACTTTTCCCAGTAACCAAGTAAACTTCATTGTATAATGCACAAATTTGTATGTACAATTATGTGTTTTGATCCTGAATGCACACTTTGTATTCAACACACTATTGCGTACTGGGATAAAACATTGGAGCCATAAAAAAATGTAAGTTTCAAAGAGTTTTACTGGTTTAACCTGTTCAACACCTTCAGAAGATTCTATAAGCACTTTGCTCCTCCTTCACTGGATAAATTAAATCTGTGATACGTTTTGGATCCCAAACACAGTTTTCTTCAAGACCACTTGGCACCATGCCACATTTTGGAGGACACCATGCAGTGTCATACCCGTGATCATGCCAGATTTTCTGCATTGGATGAAGTTGACGGTCAATCTTCTTTACTCTCCCAACATTGACCTTTGCTCTCAGAACCACTCTCTCGTTCTCAGGTAGATCCAGACCAGAGGATATCTGGAAGCCTTCTCTAGATCTCGGCTGAGGCAGACACCACGTCCAAGCATGCGTTTTTCAGAAGACCGCTTGAAGCCAGAGACTTTTTTCAGCATTCTCCTTGGATGTGCCATGATAGGCTACATTATGTAGATGTTACCGTCCTCTGGTTCTGGCGTTAATTTAGTTAACGAACAAGACGATGACGAAAAATGTTCGTTGACGAGGTTTTTGGCCATGACTAACATGACGAGACGAAGACAAGATGATGACGAGACGATAATAAGGTCAATAAACACTAATGCATCAACACTACTGCTGTTCCTGAAACCACGCCTTCTTTCTTTGCGTGCACATTTGGGCGGCATTATGCTAATATTTCCACATAGTGACGTAGATATGTGGGGGCGTGTTAGAATGAGCCGTTTTAGGTAGGCGTGGCTGACTCTTAACTTTTATAAAGAATATCTCTTTGGATTTGAGACTTTAGTCTTTGCTACTTTAAAGATCTTCTTTATGCACCAAGAGCTTGTAACACTCCAAAGAGAAAGGAAAAATTTAAATCGCATCATATGACCCCTTTAACATTGCAGAGCATTTTTCTAGCGATTCTTTTTTTATCATGTGGGGTTCCTCAGGGATCCATTTTTATTTTGAGTAACTTTTACTTTACTCCACTACATTTTGTAAAACATATCGTTACTCTTTATTTTGAAATGAAGAAATCATCACGTGCTCTGAGACCCAAAAACGGTGTCCGATTCATGAACAAACTGATTAATTTTCAATGAACCTGATAAATCAGTTTCCAAATCGCACTAAACAATTAATTCGCGAATCGGGCTGATCCGATTGCAGCTGCAAGAAATCCTTTATTCTTAAAAATAATAAAAAAGCAGTGCGTCCACAATTTGTTTTATAATAATAACCACACTGCACATTTGGCATAAATTATATCAATGATCTAAATCCAACGGGGATCCAAAACACAGTCTTCCTCAAGGCCACTTCACACCATTTCACAGTTTGGAAGGCACCAGGAAGTATCGTACATGTGATCATGCCAGGTTTTCTGCATTGGATGAACTTGGTAGTCGATTTTTTAAACTCTTTTCTGATTTGTTACTTTTGCATGAATATAAAATGTATTATTTATTATAACTTTTATGTACAAAAAGTTATATGTACATATTTATTGTATCAATTATTTAAATAAAACACTGTCTAACTGTTTTGTCCCTTCTTTAGTCATTTTATAATCAATGACATGGGTTCATACTTTATAATTAGGAATTTAATGATAACCGGCACATCTAAAAACTTTTGAACTCCCACTTAAGTGCATCTGATAAAGCTGACACACTCTTTGCAGGAATGCTGTGGGCTGGCAGAGAAATTAAACTTATTTTTAGTTGTGCCTCCAATACAAGTACAATACCAATATATTTTAATTTACTCATACGACACATATATAAATGTTAGTGCTTACATAGAATAAAATTGCTGCGTCAAATTAAGTGTAGATATGTAATCAGAGAAACAACAAAAACTACAGTACACTTTACTCACTCTTGCTGCTTCAGGTGATTGCAATTTTTCTTTATGGCCTCATAAAACATTTACTGCTGTGTCATAGGCTTCAGTTCATTGGTTAAAGGTGTGTCCAAGATTAGACTGAATCAGACTGAATTTGTCATCGCAGAAGTAAGTAACATATCCGACTATTTGTGATTATTTAAACAAACGTTCTCATATTCTACCAAATGTACAGTATTCCTTTGTACTGACTTCCCTCCTTTTTTCTGCTGCTCTATAACCAAACTTGAGCATGAAAACAGTTTGTAGATTTGTTATATTTTTGTCTTTAGGTTTAAACATGTGGGCAGAGAGTGACTTGTATCCAGGTGTGCTGTGTCTTCAAAGCACTACAGAGCCTGTGAATGGTAATGTATACCGAATGTATCACGGCACCACTGAAAGAGCAGCACAACAGATCAAAATCTCTGGCTTTCAGCCATCTGCAGATGGCATGCTGGGACGTGGCGTCTACCTCAGCCGAGATCTTAACAAGGCCAGCAGATACCCACTTGACAAGCCGCGTGAGAGAGTTGTTATCAGAGTGAAGGTCAATGTTGGGAGAGTGAAGAAGATTGACCATAAACGTCATCCACTGCAGAATACCTGGCATGATCACGGGTACGACACTGCCTGGTGCCCTCCAAACTGTGGCATGGTGACCAGCGGTCTTGAAGAAGACTGTGTTTGGGATCCGAATCGAATCACTATTATTGATATAATTCCACCAAGCCTTCAAAGCAGGGAAAATCCAGTTGAAGGTAAAGACTACACAATGTTTTATGGTACATCTAAAGAAGAAGCAGAAAAAATGAAAGCTTATGGCTTTATAAACATAGTATAAAATAAATAATTATTCTATTTATTCTAATATAATATTTCCTATTGTGCAGAGATACCAAAAAAAATGTTCATATAAATCAGTGCAGTTTCTGCTTGATTTGATTTCAGTTTGATAAAAATCATTAAACCTCTAAAAGGGACAGAAATCACACCCTGTTTACTTCAGACTTATCAATATATTGGGATTGGATAATCATAGTATGGGTCTCTTTGCTTTTGAAGAATACAAAGAAACAACACACTTTTGTGTTGTTTCTTTGATTAAAATGATTAATTTCATAACACCAAATGATTAAATGGAATTACCAAATCGTATAGAATTTACAGTAATAAAGTCCATATATAAATGTAATCATACATATATTAGAGCTTACTGAGATAAGGAGAAAGTGAAAGCTTATTCTTTCCCTCAAGTATTTTTTCCGTTGTGGACACACCCAGAATAAGCCTGCGGTTCATAAATCTGGTTTCAGAGGATCTGCATTCGGTGTTAGAAGCAACGATTAGCGGTAAGTCACTTTTTGTCAAAATATATATGGTGCTTGATTATAAACCCTCTATTCAATCAAATATATATTTTAATATATACTTTTCTATATATTTATTTAGACATGTCCCACATTTGATCATTTTATCTCCCATTTTTGTTTTCACTAATATCTTACGTATACTAAGATTATTTGTGGTTCAGGTGCAAGCATGTGGGCAGAGGATGACTTGGACCCAGGTGCTCCAGCATGCCTCCAGAGTTATACAGCTCCAGAAGAAGGCAAAATCTATATAATGTATCATGGCACATCCATAGAGGCTGCGCTAAATTTTTTTACAGAGGGTTTTCAGCAGTCCTCTGGTGGCATGCTTGGACCTGGTGTCTACCTCAGCCGAGATCTACAGAAGGCCTCCAGATACCCTTTACATCTATCTGAGTATCAGAGAGTGATTGTGAGAGTAAAAGTCAATGTTTGAGGCAAAAAAGGCAAAAGACACTGCCTGGTGTCCTCCAAACTGTGGCATGGTGCCAAGTGGTCTTGAAGAAGACTGTGTTTGGGATCCAAGACGAATCACTGTCATTGATTTAATTAGTCCAATGCAAGAGGAGCAAAGTTCTTGTAGAATCCTATGAAAATGTTGAGTAGATTAAACCAATATATTTCTTTGCTATATAAACTTTTCTTTCAGTTTTGTAGACTGTTTTGTCCAAGTATACAAGAAGCTGTTGAATTCAAAGTGTGCTGTGAAATGATGGTTGCTTTGTGTAATGTTCTGATGCTAAAGATGGACATGTTAATGAATATTGATGTGAATATGATTGTTACATTATATAAATTTTTCAGTCATCTTTCAGTTACATTACAGATAAAAAAAAATTCATTATTGTACTAGCAATTTTGTTATTGTCCTAGACTGTGCTTCAGTCATTTTTAACAATATTGTTTCCACTACAAATATCTAAACATTGTTAAATCAAGACATTTTTACTTGAGAAGCACAATGATCTAAGATATTAAGTATAGTTTTCTGAGAATTTGATCAAAATTTAAGGGAGTTTCTGCTTAAAACAAGAAAAAAAATAGATCTGCCAGTGAGGTAAAAAAAATAATAATAATAAACTTAATTCAAAGGGAAATAAGATTATTTTTCTTACCCCATTGGTAGATATTTTTATTGCTTCAAGCATAAGATAACTTAATTTTGAGCAAAATTTCCAAAAACAAGACTTAATATCTTAACTAATTTTCCTTCTCAATAAATGCATCTTGATTTTAGAACATTTAGATAACTGGACAAGTCAAAAATGCTGAGTAAGAAATAATTTTTTGCAGTGTGCGACATTTCTGAGACCTAGTGTTTTTTTGAAACACTACAATAATTTTGACTTGAATAAAATCACTCAATTTATATGTTTGCTACAACATGAAAAACAATTTTAGATTACCATTTTTGTACCAGCATTTGTCCCCACATATCATTCAGTGTATATAGCCAAAACAACTGTTCATTTTTAACTATTAAAACTTCTAGTTTTCTAAGACTGTTTAAATGTTTTCATGGCTAAAAGTCTGGTGATTTCCATTGCAATCAAAATCAGGCTTGACTAGGAATTTCCTCAGGATCAACATCACATAAACATTCTTTCATTTAAATTCAGTCTGTATTTGTCCTTGGAAAGGTAAAAGCAGCATACAAGCATACTTTATAAATGCTAATCTCTGATTATTAGGAATATTTTCATAGACCTTTCAAAATAATGAACCAGAAAAGATATTACATTATAGATAATATTATGTCAACTACAGTTACATTTCGGTTTAATTGTATTTATTTCAAGTTTGATGCTTACTGTTTTTGTGGTCCATTTACATGAAAGCTGCAAATAAATTTAGAAAAGATTTCATCTGTCTTCTTGTGGCATGCTCAGACATGCTTACCTCAGGCCTCCAAATATCCAAATGATACTAACATAAAATAACAATAATAATAATTTCTGTGCCTAAACATATTTCATTCTAGATCACTGTACATCACTGTAATATGTATACTAAATATATTCAGGTTCAATAAATTTATGGTAATCTGTGTCACATTGCTGTATTCGCTGACCCCATATGCACTTCATTCTTAAAGCTGCCTCTTGTTAGTTTTACTCAGTGTTGACTCCTTGTGTTGTTCATGATCAATGAACATAACATTTAACATTTATAAAATTTGTAAAGAATATATTTTAAATATCTTTGCAAATAAACATACAATCCTTTTTCAATATAAGGAACTTACCTTTATACATACCTTTCATGGGTCTTTTTTTGTTGTTTTTGTTGTTCTTTTAGGATTTTAAACATTTCATTATGTTTGGTGTAACAATTGAAATACAAAAAACATCTAAGTGAGTTGAAGGCCATAGAGCTTCCTGATATGAACTGGGGGGAAAAACTGTTTATAACTCCACCCATATACCACCATAACACCATTTATCTTTATACCTCATGTATATTCTATTAACGTGCAAATATTTATATTCTGGGCACAAAAATGCAAAGCAGTAAGATAAAAATAAAAAAGTTCTACAAAGTTAATAATTATTTTTATATTTCATTATACAATAAACATTTCTTTTATAAGGACATCATTTTACCCCTGGCATTTCTTCCAATATATATATATAGGTATAATTGATGTACAACTTATTGTTTATTTATTTATGTTTTGGTGCTGGTTATTATATAAAAATTGAATGAAAAGAAAAGTAAATGTATACATAAGTTGTGTAAATGTAAGTCAGGTGTTGATCTTATCTGTTTGAGCATATCAGTTAAATTATATTGCTTGTTTTTATTAGGTGGGGCAAACAGTCCTCAACAGCAAAAAATGAAACTGAAATTACACTAGAACTTTCTTCATAACGAAACCGTAAGAACTCAATGGAACACCTTTCATCATGGACACACCCTGAAAGATGTGCTATATATACCTGCTTTCAGCAGGAAGCAATCAGCTTTAGAAGCAACATCAGAGGTAAGACACCACTTCGTCTTTGTGGAAATGCTGTGCTTTTGTTGGTCATAGTGTTTGTAAAGACTATTAATATATCATAATATAAATTACTTTTAATGCTATTTTGTTTCTCATTATGTCTTTCTTTGTAAGTCAGTTTGCTAGTGATAAAAATTCTGAGTTTCTATTCATTTTTTTATTTAAATGGTCCAGGTGCAAACATGTGGGCTGAAGACGACTTGGGTGGAGGTGCTCCAGCATGCCTTGAGAGTTACATAGAACCAGTAGAATGTAAAGTCTACAGAATGTATCATGGCACATCAAGGGAGAATGCTGAAAAAATCAAAGTCTCTGGCTTCAAGCAGTCTTCTGCTGGCATGCTTGGACCTGGTGTCTACCTCAGTCGAGATCTACAGAAGGCCTCCAGATACCCTCTGGATCTACCTGAGAACCAGAGAGTGATTGTGAGAGTAAAAGTCAATGTTGGGAGAGTGAAGAAGATTGACTGTCAACGTCATCCACTGCAGAAAACCTGGCATGATCACGGGTATGACACTGCCTGGTGTCCTCCAAACTGTGGCATGGTGCCAAGTGGTCTTGAAGAAGACTGTGTTTGGGATCCAAGACGAATCACTGTCATTGATTTAATTAGTCCAATGCAAGAGGAGCAAAGTTCTTGTAGAATCCTATGAAAATGTTGAGTAGATTAAACCAATATATTTCTTTGATACAAATGATACTAACAAAACTAACATAAAATAACAATAATAATAATTTCTGTGCCTAAACATATTTCTTTGTAGATCACTGTACATCACTGTAATATTAATACTAAATGTATTCAGGTTCAATACATTTTATGGTAATCTGTGTCACATTGCTGTATTCTCTGACCCCATATGCACTTCATTCTTAAAGCTGCCTCTTGTTAGTTTTACTCAGTGTTGACTCCTGGTGTTGTTCATGATCATTGAACATACCATTTATTACATACACATAACATTTATAACATTTTTAAAGAATATATTTGAAATATCTTTGCAAATAAACGTACAATCCTTTTTCAATTTAAGGAACTTACCTTTATACATACCTTTCATGGGTCTTTTTTTTGTTGTTCTTTTGTTGTTTGTTGTTGTTCTTTTAGGATTTTAAACATTTCATTATGTTTGGTGTAACAATTGAAATACAAAAAACATCTAAGTGAGTTGAAGGCCATAGAGCTTCCTGATATGAGCTGGGGGGGGGGAACTCCACCCATATACCACCATAACACCGTTTATCTTTATACCTCATGTATATTCTATTAACGTACAAATATTTATATTCTGGGCACAAAAATGCAAAGCAGTAAGATAAAAAAAAAAAGGTTCTACAAAGTTAATAATGATTTTTATATTTCATTATACAATAAACATTTCTTTTATAAGGGCATAATTTTACCCCTGGTATTTCTTCCCAAAAAAAATATAATTATATATATATATATATATATATGTATATATATATATATATATATATAAATAAATAGGTATAATTGATATACAACTTATTGTTTATTTATTTATGTTTTGGTGCTGGTTATTATATAAAAATTGAATGAAAAGTAAAAGTAAAAAGAAAAGTAAATATATACATAAGTTGTGTAAATGTAAGTCAGGTGTTGATCTTATCTGTTTGAGCATATCAGTTCAATTATATTGCTTGTTATCCTGAGCTGTCAGCTTTTCCGTCATAGCTGCATAAGTAGTTTTTATTAGGTGGGGCAAACAGTCCTCAACAGCAAAAATGAAACTGAAATTACACTAGAACTTTCTTCATAACGAAACCGTAAAAACTCAATGGAACACCTTTCATCATGGACACACCCTGATACGGCAGGAAGCAATCAGCTTTAGAAGCAACATCAGAGGTAAGACACCACTTCGTCTTTGTGGAAATGTTGTGCTTTTGTTGGTCATAGTGTTTGTAAACCCTATTAATATATCATAATATACATTACTTTTAATGCTATTTTGTTTCTCATTATGTCTTTTTTTGTAAGTCAGTTTGCTAATGATAAAAATTCTGAGTTTTTATTAATTTTTTTATTTAAATGGTCCAGGTGCAAACATGTGAGCTGAAGACGACTTGGGTGGAGGTGCTCCAGCATGCCTCCAGAGTTACATAGAACCAGTAGAAGGCAAAGACAATATTTCAAGAGAACATGGCATTAACTTTCAATATCTTATTTAGCCAGTCAGTCAGTGAGTAGAAGGCATGCATTTACTTCTAAAAAATACATAAAATTAAACTTGCCTTTGCTTCTTAGACAGTAAATGATAGCACTGACATATATTGCACACTGATCCTCTCCAAAACTGAAGGCTTTGACCATTTCATTCCCAAAAAATTAAAGCCAACATAACCTATTTGTCAAACAATTTCCACCGTGATACCAGGTGCTGAGCATTTACCATCCCATACCCTGTCAGTCTTGAATAACATGAATAACTTGATCTGCACTATACATTTTGACATGTGTTGATCAGCACATCAGATCAGCTGTATTTGTTTGTTAACCTGCACTGTTCAGACATCTGCTGTTATAGCCATGTAAATAGTTTCTGAATAGGTGGGGCATTTACAGGAAAACGGTCTTCTACAGCCAAAATGAAACGTACATTTACATTTGAACTTTGTTTTAAAAAGAAAAAGATTGTTTTAATTTCAATATCAATAAAGTATGTTTAACTGAGCAGATCAAGTCAATTATCATTCCAAGTATTTTATAAAGTTAAAATAGAGAGATGAATGCAGTTCCTGCTTTCTTTATAACAGTTTGACAAAGGTCATATCATGCCCTGTTTACTTCAGACTTATCTTATGAGCTTTGGGAGAATTATAGTTTAGAGTTGTTTGCTTTTGGATGCTGGAGAAAACCAAAAGATAACAGTTCTACCAAACAGTCTTTTAATCAATCTTATAATTGTACAATATTCTAATTACATATTCTTTAAAAAAAAAAAAATTCCAATACAAAGATGAAACTCAGTGGAACACCTGCCATCATGGACACACCCTGAAAGATGTGCCATACCTGCTTTCAGAAGGAAGCAATCAGCTTTAGAAGCGCTGTCAGAGGTAAGACACCACATTGGGTTTGTGGAATGTATTTGGGGCTTTTTAGCTATTAGGTTTATACAACTTTTAAAAATCTTATAATAACAAGTTACCATTTTTCTCAATTGATTTGACACATTTCTCCAAAATCAGGTCAATGTTCTCAAAACAGTTTGCACAGTGATCTGAAGACTTTGTAATTGTCCTAAACAGATTGTAAGTTTTCATTCATTTCATACAAATTACAAATCATGCGAATAATTTACTGAAAACACTTGGCACAAAACTCTCAAATGTTTTCATAATACTTAAAACAACCAACCAATACTTTAAAATATCTGAAAAAAAACAAAAACTATTGTAGCTTCTTTTATTGGTTTTACACAAATCACAAACATTTATGAATACCATTTGTCCAAATACAACAAACAAAACTCTGTAATTTGTCATATCATCAAATGCACATGGTATATTTTCAGTTTTGGCCCCAAACTAATAATCGCTCGCTTAATAAAACAACACAGAAAACATAATTGTTCTATTTGTTTACACATTTATCACAATTGCTTTAGCTACAATGGGGAGAATATACAAAGACCAAGAAAGAATATGAAAAAAAGGTATGCGTCTCAAATGTTGTGGAGTGGCTAGAGAAAGGGGTTTAATGAGAGAGAAGAAGAGTGGAACAAGTAGAAATAGATGAGCAGAGAGTAGGATGTTAGAAAAAAGAGAAGAGGAGAAGGAGAGGGAAAAGAGATGAGTAGAGTGGAGGGCATTGGTGTAGTGGAAAGAACAAGAGGAGGACATGGACAGAGAAGAGGTGGACAACAGGGTGGAACGAGAGGTAGAAGGTACAGACACATTTCAAATGAAGTTAGAGTTACCCAAATAGGCAATGTAAGAAATCATAGCCTCTCCTTTACAGAAGCTGGGAAACAGATCTAAATAGTTTATTAATACACTTCTATATTTATGAATATTGTGCTATGATTGTTGATAGTGCAGAATTGTAGTCTTCCTGATAACGTCAATGCAAATGTCCAAAAAAAAAATCAGAATTGAAGTTTGAGAACATTCAGGTGGACAATCAAGTTTATTTTGAATGGAACAAGAGCATGTTGATATGATGGTCCAGAACAACACCACCAGTCACAAAGGAAGAGTCCTGTGGACATGTTAACCTTCTCACAACCTTCTCACAATTGTCCATGATGCAAGTGCAGCAAGAATGTAGTGTAGATAAAATGCAGTGCAGAAGGAATTCTCTTCCAGATGTAAATGAAAGGCATCTCACAGTAATTCAGCATAATTCACATACAACAGCAAACACACACACACTCACACATGTATATGTATATATATTTATTTTATTTAGATTAACACAATATATATAAAGCAAAACTCCCTGCTGAACTTTGCAATAAACATCAATAGAGAACACACCTTTAGATTTGATGTTAATATATACTTTAAATAAATGCATTACTAGAAAAAGTAACCTAGTGCTTAATTTTGCAGTTTTAAATTTTTAAGTTTTTGTTTAGATAACTGTGTTAATTGTTTTGAGAGCAATTACATTTGGAGAAAAGTGTCAAATCGACAGAGAAAAACTGTAAGTGAATTTCTTTTTAATACACTTAAAGTGTATTTGTCATTAAGTAGTTTTTTTGTTGAGCGAATGGGTAAAATTCTGAGTTTCTATTAGTTTTTTTTTTAGATTTGTCCAGGTGCAAAAATCTAGGCTGAAGATAACTTGGGTCCAGATGCTCCACCATTAATTTCATTGATGAAATACGCTAAAATACACAAGGAGCACATGGTGCCTGGCATGAGCTTTATTAAAGTGTGCTTTTTTTGAAGTTTGAAATGAATAGTTCTGATTTAATGCTTTAAATAATGTTTTTTTGAAAATGTTATACTAGTTTATATTTAATAAATGAATAACAATAAATAAGATGACTATAAATATGTATCATAAACCAGCAAAATAAAACAAAGACAGTATTTCAAGAAAACATGGCATTAACTTTCAATATCTTATTTAGCCAGTCAGTCAGTGAGCAATAACACTTACATATATTGCACACTGATCCTCGCCAAAACTGAAGGTTTTGACCATTTCATTCCCAGAAAAATTTAAGCCAACATAAGCTATTTGTCAAACAGTTTCCACCATGACACAAGGTGCTGATCATTTACCATCCCATACCCTGTCAGTCTTGAATAACATGAATAACTTGATCTGCGCAATACATTTTCATCTTGTTGATGAATGCAAAATATATAGGAACACCTTGTCATACAGTAAATGGTGAAGCTGGGCAGGTGCATGTTTTATACAAAAGGCAATACAAACAAATTAATAGATCATAAATGAGTATTTCATCATGAATAGAGAATCTGTAAACAATAACTTTCACATTGGTATTCAAAACATAAACAACATATTGTTGTTCATAAATTAGATCTTTGGTTTTAAATGTGGAATTATTGAAACCAAAGGCACATTTTTTCTGAGATCTAAAGCTTATTTTCTAGTATAGAGTCATATTCATTCCTTCCTTTGAGACATTTACCATCCCATACCCTGTCAGTCTTGAATAACATGAATAACTTGATCTGCGCAATACATTTTCATCTTGTTGATGAATGCAAAATATATAGGAACACCTTGTCATACAGTAAATGGTGAAGCTGGGCAGGTGCATGTTTTATACAAAAGGCAATACAAACAAATTAATAGATCATAAATGAGTATTTCATCATGAATAGAGAATCTGTAAACAATAACTTTCACATTGGTATTCAAAACATAAACAACATATTGTTGTTCATAAATTAGATCTTTGGTTTTAAATGTGGAATTATTGAAACCAAAGGCACATTTTTTTCTGAGATCTAAAGCTTATTTTCTAGTATAGAGTCATATTCATTCCTTCCTTTGAGACGCCATGTTTTGCATGTAAAAAACAAGTAAACAAAACTTCTTGCTGGGTGGGAAACGTTACAGAATGACAAGCAGGAAGAGAAATATAGTAAAACATTTTTGATGTTTTTTACTTTGTTTACCATTTTGTACTGGTATTAATATTTCAGTCCAGATATGCTTACTTTCCCCCCAGTTTTTTATGGAAACATAGCTCTTCACTCTCCTTTTTTTTTACAGCAAGTATTGTCTTACAGCAGAAATCAATGTGCCAGACTGTTAGATTTTGAAAAATTCTATACATATTAACATGAAATTATAAAATTTAAAATTTAAAAATATCTGTGAAATCTCTTCAAGAGGAATTAAGACAAAGTACAAATGCTACATTTTCATGTTTAATATATTGCTAAATTTCACAGATTCAAATAACAATTGTTGCAATACAAGAAATCAACAGTAAATCAAAATGGTCACAAATTTAGAGCAGATTTGCAACTGCAGAACAGAAGACAAAAATATATATTTTAATAAATATTAATTGTTATGTAGTAGTTAACGGCTTAAAAGATTACACAAAAATATTACAAAAAATTACATTGAGAAAAAATATTACAATGATAAATTCCAACTTCAAACAAGTAATCTGTTTCTAATGTGTAGATGAGTAAAAATGAATTTAACCATATTAATCTGGACCAATTAAAACAAAGGTTTACATGCACTGCAATGTCTTTACTTTTAGTAATATGATTAGCAGAATTTCATTAAATTTGTTAATTACAGTGCCTTTACCACATCTCAACATCACGTCACAGATTATATTCAATTAAAGTATAAATATCAATTAACTAGTTCTCAAGTACTCAGGAATAATTACTTCCCTTTCTTTTGGCAAACATGATTTTTCATGAAGGGACATATGGATACCTTACAGGACCAGCATTTCTCCATTGTGTGTTTATCCTCGGTTTGCATTCCACACCCTTTACATGGCTTCAGATCTTTAACATTCGGGTCCTGCGATTGGCTTTCCTGCTTTATGAGACTCTCCAGAGAACTCTTAGTACTGGAGTCTGTGCAATGGGCTATTCCAATCACAGTAATTCTCTTTGGGTCCCAAACACAATCCTCCTCAAGTCCCACACCACCAGAGGCAGAGGCAGGCAACCAGGCTGTATCATATCCCTGCTGATGCCACGTGGTCTTCAGGTTCAGGCTCTGCCCATCAATCTTCTTCACTTTACCCACTCTCACTCGCAGCTTTAACACGACTCTATCATTAGGAGCACATAATGGGTAACCCATTGCTTTGTTAATATTCCTACTACAGTAGACACCAGGGCCCAGAGTTCCCCCAGCAGAGGGCCGAAACCCTGATGACATGATCACTGGGGCATTGCTTTTGTGTGTCCCATGGTACATAATATAGCCATGGCTCTTCTTGGGCTCTTGACCTGGTTTAAGGTGCTTTGATTTATCACAGTATGCCTCCCATCCACTGAATTCCACTGGCATTTTGGCACTTACACAACTATTTGAGATTGCAATGATCTTTGGATGCTCCTTTATAAGACTGCAGTTCCTACAAAACACAATTTTAGAAACAATTATGAATTTAAGGTTGAATTAAACAATCAAAACATTCAAATGGTAAAATATCCCTTAAAAATGCCTCGATGGACCTGATGGAAGATTATTATACTGTGAAACCACATACATATTTCCATTACTTTCTTTTTTAAATAAATTAAAAATAAATATACTGCTTTCGCTTGATTGACAGTTTATCTCCACACGTGCATTTGGCAGCAACAACACCTCAAGATCCATAAGGCCCAGTACCTCGGAGGACGACATTATAGTATCGAAATCGGTCAAACCGCTTCCAAGATCAACCTTTACTACGCAGACTGTTTTAGCGGCTTTAAATTAATATACATAAAATGACGACGAAAAAGCAATTTGCCAACCTTGAGAAAGAAAATTCCACTTCCTTACTTTTGTCTTTTCCAAGTGTGTTACTGTAATCTGACGCGCAAACACATACTTTCACTTTCACTTTTCACTTAGCCTACATAACCAGATTATATCATACCTTTATATTATATTGTTCATTTTATAAAAAATTGAAAGGTGCTGTAAGCGGGTATGTTTTGCATAAACGACTCTACTCCCCTGAACGATACTTTAATAACTGTAGCTAAGTATAGATATTGAGACTGATCGCTGTGTAAGCCCTCTAGTCTCTCCAAACAGAGTTGCCAGGTCCCAGGAAAATTTCCAGTCCAAGCCCGACTCAAAACCCGTCTAAAAGGAATAAAAACGATCAGCTACGGCCTTAAAACTAACTTTCTGATTTTGTTATTACTATTTATTATTTTAGCTAAACATGTTTATGTGTAGTATGTGCATATTTAATTATTTAAACTGTATTTAATTCCTCTTCAGTTATACTTATTTTTTAAGGCTACTTTTAGTTCTTCTTTTACTCTACTTCTTTTTTTCAAATTTTCAGCACTTTACATGATAAATAGTTTCAAATGTAAGCTCTAAATATGAGTAACACTGTCACAATGTGATGAGCTGACAATCATCCTTAAAAGTCAAGTCAAACAGGTTATTTATATAGCCTAGCCTTTTTTTCCACATTACAGTTTCAAAGAAGCTTTACAGAAGATCATGATGTTAATGTTTATAATTTATTTATACCTTTATGCCTTAGTAGCATTTACCAGATTAAATTTGTCTATAAGTTTTTCTATACCTTAAAGGAATAGTTCACCCAAAAATGAAAATTACCCCATGATTTACTCACCCTCAAGCCATCCTAGGTGTATAACTTTTTTCTGTCCTACGTGAGTTCACGAGAGACATGTGTTCCAGCGCATGACGTAGGACGTGGGCGTAGCGTAAATTCCAGTGAGAATATGCTAGTCTCGCGAGAACCAAGTTTTGATTACAGCAAAGGAAATCCAGTTTCCACTTAGCTTATATCGAAATCCTCTGACAATTTTCTTTACAAATCCTCGTTTTGTTCTTTTAATTTGTGACCGGTGTTTTGTTTTGCTCTCTCCTCTGTGCTTCTGTGTTCGTCACTTCTCACCGCAGCTTACACTATGCTTATGTCCAACGTCATAAAACACCGCTCCCTCGTGAACGCGCATATGACAGTTAGCTGAAGCTATTGTTTATAAAGTTTTAAATATGGATATTTTTCTTACACAAATGCACCGATTCACTTCAGGAGGCCTTTAAATCCAGGCTTTATTCATGAACGTGGTCAGACAGGCAGGGTCCAGTACCAGCAAAAAATAAAATCCCAGGCAAAGAGTAATCCGTAAACAGGCAATGGTCAGGGCAGGCAGCAAAACAATTGTAAAAACCAGGTAAACAGTCCAAGATCCAAAAAACAAAAAGGCAAGGCAAAGGAAAACAAGGAAACGCAGGCAGAAACACGGAAACTAGCAAACATTACAAGCTAACAATAAAAAAACAATACTCAGCAATGTGAGTGTGTGTGTTTGCTTGCATCTTAAATAGTCCTCCTGATATGAAACAGGTGTCAACTGTTAATGAGTTCCTGGGCAGAGGGAAACTGGGAAATGGAGTCTGGGGTGAGTGGTAACGGCAAGGGATGTAGTGCCCTCTAGCGGAGCTCATGTTTTGTACCCCTCAGTCCGTTCGCGATCGCGTTCCGGGGGGGACCCCTCCCAAAACACCCCTCAACGACCGCACCAGTTGTACCATACTTGGAATTTGTGCTCTGCATTTATCCCACCCATGTGCACACACACACATCAGTGAGTAGTGAACAAACACACAGGGAGCAGTTGGGGATTCGGTGCCTTGCTCAAGGCACCTCAGTCATGGCATTAAAGTTGGAAGAGAGCACTGCTCATTCACTTCCCCCACCTACAATCAGTGTTGGGAGTAATGCATTACAAAAGTAATAATATTACAGTAGTATATTACGTTTTGCTGTAACGCAATAATATAACGCATTACTAATCAAATTTGGGTAATATTATTACTCGTTACAATCTCAGTAACGCAAGTTACAACAACATATTACTAACACCGCAAAACAGCACCAGAGAAAAAATTCCGCGGGTAAAGTAGTTTGTCTATCTTCTGTTGCTGGAATTAGGGGATGGACACACTCCTGTTATTTTCAGTTTATCTGAGAAAAGGATCAGAGAAGAGAAAAAAGGCGGCGGACGAGCGCAGACAAGCAACAAAAATTAAGTTTAACTAAAAATAACAAAATCTGTTTTTGTTAAATCATAGTCTATATGTATTACGGGGCTGACAAGATGTGAGACGTGCGGATCCATATGCAAGCTTTATTCACATCAGAGGAGGTCAGAAACACAGGCAGGGTCGAACAGTGGCAAACAGGTATATGGCAGGCAAGACACAATAATAGTCCTAGGTCTAGCGTAGGTCAACGATTGGCGAACAGGATCACAAGGGCGAGACTAAAGGGATAAATCCAGGAAAACAGGCACAGATCAGAAACCGACAAAACAGACAAGGCAAGACTAGGCTGGGCTAGGAAGCTAAAGAGGGCTCTGTAGAGTAGCTATCACTGCTGGCGATAAGCGCATACACGCTAAACAATACTCGGCAGTTAGAAGGAGTGAGATGGAGTGTTAAATAGTGAGTGAGTGATATGAAACAGCTGTGTGCAGTCAGTGCTGTGTCCAATCAGTGCTGTGTGCAATCAGTGCTATGAATGATGGGATATGTAGTCCGGGGTGATATGCAACAGTGTGAGTGCGAGAGTCAATAAAAATGGAAAGGGTGACCTCTGATGGCTAGCAGACGGAAGTTCATGGACCGGATATGTAACAAAATGACTATGCCGTTCCGCGCCGTATGCTGCGCTGTGAGGATAATTAAAATTTAGGCTATTAGTTTAGGCTACTCCTAAATGTTTTTTTTAAACAGGTCTATTAATTTATACAATTGAATTATAGGCCTATAATAAAAATTATCAACACTGCAGTCATCGATGAAAATTAAGAGCAGCTTTATTTCGTGCACAGATTTTCAAAAACAACCTTTTTAATGCTAAATACGTTTCTTCTCATGTTTTTCACTATACGGGCCACAATAGAAATATTAAGGGAATAATTTAAGACAGATATATACCATCATCAGCCTATATTGAAGTAATTTTGTCTCGTGTTGTCTCAGAGAATATGCGCCGTTAATGCAGCGCGCGTTGCTTGCTTGTGTTGCTTGACCCCTCCCCCATAATATCAATCGTTTATAGGCCACATATTAGGCATTTTTTTTTATGTTTATTTTTTTTAATGTTAATGAAAGTGACACCAAAAATAAGGGAACATCATTAGGAAATCCTTGGGGGGGCTGTGCCCGGGCTAAGCAAGTTTCTGATGGTCCCTGTTAAGCGCCACCCTATCGCCGCCACTGATTAGCCTAATTCGTTTTGGCTTGTTTAGCAACTTATATTTTTCATTCTTGTTTTCTTCTGAAACCGTTCAAATTTGCCTATAGGCTAGGTATTGTGTTTATTGTTTGTACATTATAACATTTCACTTTATTTACCGGTGTTATTTATGAATGTAATAATGTGGTTTCTGCTTATCTGTGTTTAACCTAAACTACAACGTAACATTAATGTAGACCTACATACCGGCATCTAAATATGATTTTATAATTGTATGCTATATAGACCTACCACATTACCCTACACTGGGTGTAGAATGAGTCAAGTCAAGTCAAGTCACCTTTATTTATATAGCGCTTTTAACAATTCTGCTACCGGTAACAACTCTTTCAGTAATTTAGTGGGTACAGGATCTAACAGGCATGTTGTTGGTTTAGATGCAGTGATAAGTTTATTTACCTCTTCCTGTCCTATAGCTGTAAAGCACTGCAGTTTATCTTTTGGTGCGATGAATGAAGCTAAAGTATTATACGCTGTAGAATCTACATTTGTTATTGTATTTCTGATGTTATCTATTTTATCAGTGAAGAAATTCATAAAGTCATTACTATTAAACTGTGCGGGAATATTTAGATGTAGTTTATTGAGCAGCAATAAACTACATTTTGGCATTTTATAATACTTCTGTGGATATTTTGGTGAAAGTAACTCAAAAGTAACTCAAAAGAAGTGTAACGCATTACAATTCAGAGACAGTAATATTGTAATGTAACTAATTACTTTCAAAAGACAGTAACTAGTAATATATAATGTATTACATTTTGGAACTAACTTGCCCAACACTGCCTACAATCCGAGACTCAGACCCACGCCCTTTGGGTTACAAGTCTGACACTCTAACTATTAGGCCCCGACTCACTTGGAGAGAGCCGGAAGTATAATGAGAATTATGTTTTTTGACTTTTCAAGTGCATTTAACCAAATACTATAGAAATACAAAGACGGTTCACTCCTATACTTATGAATGTGAGAAACTGCAATGGCAATATGGTCCCGCCTTCTAAATGAAACAGCCAACTGAGTACTAAGTACTGTTAAAAGCAAGTACTTCTGTACTCTTAAGTACAAATCTGTCTTTACAACTTTCACTTGTAATGGAGTAATATTTGACCAGCAGTATCTGTACTTTCACTCAAGTAATGGAGTTGTGTACTTTGTCCACCTCTGCTGATAAAAATGAAGATGAATATAGAGAGCTGATTGTGAACTTTGTGGACTGGTGTAGGCTGAATAGCCTTGAACTTAATGCAAGTAAAACCAAAGAAATTTTAGTATAATAAAAAAACACACACACACACAGCACATATCCACTGTAACCATCCGTGGGGTGTATACTGAAATTGTGAAATCTTACAAATACTTGGAAATCTGTTTAAATAACAAGCTAGACTGGTGTGATCATATGAATTAAAAGGGGTCAGAGTCGTATACACATGTTGTATTCACATGATTGAGATCTTTTGGGGTGTGCCGGGTATTGCTAAGGCCTTTTTATGATACAGTTGTTGCATCTGTTATTTTCTATGCTGTTGTGTGTTGGGGTGGAGGGATTTCTGAGAGGGACAGAAAAGACTTAACAAACTGTTTAGGAAGGTCAGCTCAGTTGTGGGGTGCTCTCTGCCCTCTGTTGATGAAATTGGGCAAGAAAAGATGGTAGGGAAGCTGTCTTCCATCATGAAGTATGAATCTCACTCCCTCCATGATGTGTAGTTCATTTATAGCAACATACTAATTTATCCACGCTGCTTAAAAGAGCAATACACTCTTAAAAATGCTGGGTTAAATATAACCCAGCGCTGGGTTAAAAAGGGACAAACCCAGCTATTGGGTTGTTTTGACCCAGCGGTTGGGTTGTATAGAAGGTATTTTCTTCCATCTGCTGTGAAACTATTTAATAAAATGTGTCCATGATTTGCTGTACTTTGTGACAGAGATGTGGTGTTTGTGTATTTGGTGTAGCTTTTCATGTATGCATTTTATAAAGATCTCACTTATAGTATGTTGCTACATTTAAATCAATCAGTCATGTGGGGGGGGGGTGCTTTCTGAAGATTTGCAGTCAGCATTAGAAGCAACATGAGTGGTAAGTCACCACTTTGTCTTTGTAAAAATGTATCTGGTGCTTTAAAGCCATTTTAAAAATCTCATAATAACAACTTAAATTAGTTGGTTACACTTTATTTTAAGGTGTCTTTGTTACAGTGTAATTATACATATAAGTAATGTGTAATATTAATTAACTACATGTACTTACTATATGGTTAGGGTTAGGATTTGGGTTTGACTTAGGGTTACTTGCATGCAATTTTACATAATTCATTGTTATTTTAATAGTAAGTTAATAGTACAAATTGTGTTTGGGATCCAAGACAAATCACAGTCATTGATGAAATTCACCCAATGCCAGTACGTGGATAATTGTTTACTGTTAATTAAATCTGTTTTCCCCATCAAGTGTGGCATTTGTAGTTCTGAAATGTTTTAAATGTATAACTGCACATGTGCTTTAAAAGGGTAATCATATACTGTACTATGCATTTTGACCCTGAAGCTGGGTATGAAAAAATTAATCACACTTCATGCACATATCTTTGAGTTATGTTTTATGTATTTCATATTTTAATCTTGAAATTATTAGTACGCCAACTTTTATTCTTTATTTTGTTGCTTTATTTTATTTCACAAAATGAAGAGCTGTAATACCAGTGACATGTTTTATTAAAGATCAAAATAAACTATACTTTATATGCCATTAAAGAATTTTTCTTTCACACAAACATTAAACAATGTGCGACTGTGCACAATTAAACATGTGAACTTTGAGGAAAAATCAGATAGACATGTATTTTTTCATTGTGCTGGGAAATGAAGTCAATAAATTATTACATTTATTTATTTATCTATACTAATGCATTTCATTCGAAGCATTTTAAGATGCAGTACAATTGTTTGGCATAACTTTATCAACAATTTTGGTACCCCTCATTAGCAGTCAAGAACCTTAAATATCTTTTAACTTATTGCACACAGGACATGTCCTCAGCTGTGCTTTAGCTAGACACGTAAAAAGGCAAAAAAATAAATAAATATACCTTCATAGAGGCAGCAACCAGCACTTACTTTACAGTAAAGGCAGAGCAAGTAGATTGAACAGCATTTCTTAAAATACCCAAATATGCTGAGAAATCTACAGAAATACTTTATTTAGACTCTGGAAATATGATGTCGTAGCTGACTGTTTCTTAAAAGGCTTCCCATAGCTGTATGATGCACAGAGGAACCAGAAGATTAAGCCAAGGATAACCCAGCAGAAACACACTGATGGCAGAGCAGGGCTCAACGCTGTCTGGAAGGCAAAGACAAGTTTAGGTTTAGGCAGAGAAAGTATTCATTCTAGTTTTATATAGTGACACCATAGAGCTGCTGTACCTAATTCAACAAACAGAGTCTTCTGGATCTTGGTTACTTTGCAAATGAAAGTTGTATTCTCAGAGATGGCAAAGCTCATAATGGTCAGCCTGAATCCGTATGGTTCAAGCTCTGTCACAAATGTGTTATGCCTGAACTTGGGTTCAGGCATGATTCCAGAGATGTTGGTGTTTATGATGATCTCCTTTTGGCCTTTGGACATGGAGAACTCATAGTCTGTGTGGTAGTTGGGTCTGGGCTCCAGAAGGCAGTCCACTCTGAGGTCATTATCTTCCTCTTGGCATACTGTAATTACACTCTCTTCATCCTGACACAACACTGGGATCATCAGAACTGAAGATGAGAAATCATAAGTCCTGTTATTTACACTGTAAAAAATTATTGTGATTTTAACAGTAAAAGACTGTAAAAATATTACAGTAAAAACCTGTTAATTGGATAACAGTAAGTTTCCATACTATATACGGTGAATAAATGTACAGTAAATTACTGTTAGAAATAGGGTTTTTGGAAGTGAAAAATAAAAAGTCATTGTATAATTTACAGTGAAAAACCTTAAATTGACACTCTCAGAATTCCCTGAATGACACTTCATATTTGATGGGGGGTTTTTTTGTTTAAATAACTATGTTTCTTCTTAGTTTTTTCTTATTAGTTGTGTACATTAGGGTTTTATCTTACATTTAAGGTTGTTAAATTAATGTTATTGCATTATTTCAGTATCATGTGTGTTACCATGATGGTGTTTAGTGTTTGTGTGAATGAGACTGTGCACCTTCTATATATAAATATTGCCTTCCTCAGCTCGTAGAAGAGCTGTTTGTGATGAGCTTTGGTTCAACATGTGACTTTCTCATCGCCACCTGTTTTTGGTGGTTATCAGTGCATTACATTGGTTCAAAACAGATATTAGTACTTCAATATGTTGGTTTATTAATATTACATCAGTTAATGAAATACGGTATGTTATTGTGAATTTAAGTTAAGTCTGTAAAACCTAAAATGTAGCTACCATATTTTTAACGGTAAAGTTCTGGCAACCACAGCTGCCAGTATTTTACCTTAAATGTCACAGATTTTTTTACAGTGTAGATATTTGCATATGTGCATGATGCTTTGTAAACATTACTGTAAAGTCAACAGTTCAGCAGTTATTTATTTTTTATTTTATGTTAAAAAGTTCTCACAAAAAATATAGTTGTTATCATATGCTCAATCTCATGCCTCCTTTTTGTCCTGGATGCTCTTTTCCATTTAACAAAAGTGAGTCGGTAAAGCTAAATGAAAAAAAAAAAATGTACAGAGAGGTCTACTTTTTTTAGCTGTACATGAGGTAATGTATTATTGATTGTGATACATTTTTGTATTCATAGAAAAGTATACTTTTATATTTATTTATTTATTTAGTCATTTAGCAGACGCTTTTATCCAAAGCGACTTACAAATGAGGACAATAAAAGCAGTCAAAACTAACAAAAGAGCAACAATATATAAGTGCAAATGACAAGTCTCGTATATATATATTTATATATTATATTATATATTATGGTATTAGAATTTCTTTTTCTTTCTTTTGTTATTATCAGTGTTGAAAACAGTTGTGCTGCTTAACATTTTTGTGAAAACCAAAATAAAATCTTTCAGCATTCTTCGCTGAGAAAGTTCAAAAGAACAGCAGAACTTGAGTAACATTTTAAATGTCTTCACTGTCACTTTTGATCAATTCAGTTTATCAGTTTTGTTTTAATGAACAGGTGAAATTAATACGACGAGTTTCAGCGGAACAGATGAGGTTTAGAGACTTTTGTCAAAAGCGCATGGATGAGGATGATAACCGCTCCAGGACGATAGGACAACAACTGAGCGAAGAAAACCCGTTCAGTCTTTAGTCTAGGCTGCAACTGGACAGAGATCTTAGGTTTATGTTGATACGGTCATCCATTCTTCTTTAATCTCAGTGCTTTAAGCTGATTTATGTTCGATCCGCTGCCCAAGCGCGCAGTTCAAGTGCGTCTCGATGCGCGTAATTATTTTACTCAATCGGAGTATTGAAGGGTTCGGTCCAGTGCGTGGTGTCCATCCGAACTGGCTGACAAATTCAGATTAACAATTGGACATCTGAATATATTTTTCCTGTAACATCTCAATAAATGGGTAACCTGGATAATAGTTCTCTAAGGGATTGTGCATTCTGTTAAACTCATACCGCACCACTTGTTTTGAAATCGGTACATCTTAAACAAGACCATAATGATTTTAAAATTGGTTCTTCCACTGATGTCCATCGTTTTGACACGAGGTAAGATAGACTCTTTCTTCTTAGTGTTCTTTAATATCTCTCTGTCTCAATTTACGTTGTCGATCACTTCTGTTTTTTCAAGACCAATTGCTTACTATTACGGACTATTTAAAACAATAACCGCGAAATAATTCATGAAAACGTGCATTTAAATTATTATTATTAATAGTAGTAGTAGAAGTAATATAATAATGATAAAGATCATCATCATAATAATATTAATAATAATAAAACCAACAACAACAGTAATTTAGAAAATGCTATTTCTTTAACATTTAACTTAGGCGTTAATTAAAATAATTGAGTCCTATTCTTTAGAGCACTCAGTTGATCATAGAACCGATATTAAATAATCATTTATGTAGAAAAGTGTTACTTGAAAACAAAACAAAATATTGGTCAAACTGGTAGTTGGTCACTCTTCACTACTGATCAGTTTTGTATTGTTTCTGACCAATACCAATTATTTTTATGTGTCTTATAACCGATATGCAGACACAGCTTTGTGCTTTTTGACACAGTATTATTTAAATACCCCATGTTTCATGTAGAACGTACATGAATTGTTCATATATCAGTAAAAATACCCATCTGTCTCTAATGTAAATGTAAATCTTCACAGAGAACAACATAACGAAGAGTCAAATATGTTGAAAGGTGGCTCTTAAAAGTTCAGAATTATTCCACACTGTATATCTCTTTATATTTACAGCTTTTAGAGTTGAAATGTTATTATAATTCATGTAATGCAAGGGTCTGGTTAAGCATGAACTGCCATAATTACTTCTGTTCTGGCACTAAACATGCTCTGTTGAATTGAACTGGATTTACCAATGTATGTAACATCAGAATCACTGCTTGTCATGTAACAGCGCAAGTCTGCAGAGTCTGTATTTTTACAAACACATGGGCTGTCTGAGATGTCCTAGACACTATGCTACATTTAAGAAACATCTGGTGAATTGTGATTGTTTTTTTCGTGAAAGTGAAGGCAATCCGCTTGTGTTGGGGAATAAATCAACAGCTCAAGCAGTCACATGTGCAGCGTGCTGGATTTATATAGTTGCAGCAATATTTTCTTTGTGCTGTTTGTACTCATCTATTAATGTATATATCAGCACTGGAAAATGAAATATTGACTATCTCTCTCTTATTTCTCTAAGTACGTGAATCAAAACACTTTTACATTTGGAAAACACAGACTACATGTTGCTCAAATGTTGTTGTTGTTGTTGTTGTGGCCTAATGGTTAGAGAGTTGGACTTGTAGCCCAAAGGTCGCAAAGTTGCGAGTCTCGGTACCAGCAGGGATTGTAGGTGGGGGGATTGAATGACCCTTGGTGGAGGAAGGTGGACTGAGGTGAGACCCTTGAGCAAGGCACCGAACCCCCAACTGCTTCCTGGACACCACAGCAAAAAATGGCTGTTCACTGTGTGTGTGTGTGTGTGTGTGTGTGTGTGTGCGTGTGTGTGTGTGTGTGTGTGTGTGTGTGTTTGTATGTGTTTGTTCACTACTCACTGCTGTGTGTGTTGGATGGGATAGATGCAGAGCACAAATTCCGAGAATGGGACAACATACTTGGCTGCACGTCACGTCACGTAAAAGTGTGGGAAATAGGCTTCTGGCATCTTTGAGAGCTTTATCATGAGAGTTTATCATGCTTTAAATCCCCATTTTAGTGAATTTTATAAAGGCTATTGAGCCCCAAAATGTTTAAATGTGGTTACAGTAAGAATTAAATACTTATTCAAACACCCTTGTTTAATCCTCTGCAGTTAATGCCACAACATTAGGTTAACAAATATTAATTGATATTTTGCTTTATATGCAAAACATGCCACACAACTTTATATATATATATACACACATACACATACAAAAGACATTTTAGGACTAGTTTTTGCTAGTTAGAAGTGAGAATTGTGCCTTGCCTTTGTTTGAAGAGATGGTAAAATAGTACAAAAATATTTGTATGTTTGCATGACACTTTTGGATGGACATTTGTCAGATTTGTGTTTGATTGCAACAATTTATGCTTAATATTGTTATTACAATTTGTATAACATTTGCAAAATTTTGGATTGCTGTGTCTTTATTGTTTTGGATAATGCAGTCTCTCATTTTATTTACTACTTTTTCCTTGAGGAGATCCCAAAACAGAACATCACTAGGGGTGAAACTTGAGTATGATTTCTGAACTGTTATCAGTAACAACCACAGAAACTGGTTTCATGTCATCTTGACTTCATGTCATCTTGATATAGAAAGAAGCACAGCTAAGGAAACAGCAGGATGTTTAGCAGCTGGTGAACTTCCTTAAGAACAATCTCAGTTGATTTCTAAAATGATTAACAGCATCAGAAATTTGACTTGTGTGAAGAAGAGTGTGCAAGTTTTTTCTTACACCACCTGAAAAATATTTTTTTCTATTTGTCAGTTAACATAATGTGTATCATAACTCACTTTAGTATGAAATATTTGCTAAGAGCATAACTAAATGTAATATAGATGTGAAATGTCATGTAGAAAGTTCTTGACTTTGTGAATAATGAAAAGAGAGCTTGCATATTTTAAATCCCTGTGAAATATGAATGAATTCTTCCATTTGCAGCTCTAATTAGAAATAATTATTAAATAACATTGTATATGTGTGTGTGTGGCCTGTCTGGTGTTAAGCGTTGTCTGGTCCTACTGTGGCTGATCCTGACCCACTTTCCCCCCTTACTATCAGCGCTCCCTCTTTAACTGCCACTGAGCACATGCTCCCACCATCTGTTATCCCCTGGCCCGTTGCCATGGCAATACTGGGAGTCTTTTCTAAACGGGCAATGCAGTAGTCCGTGGGTAATGTAGTAAAGGACTGAACTCCAGCAACAGGTCATTGTACTAAAACCACAGCGTTGGCATAAGCCAGCTCAGTACATGTGACGCAGCCCTCTGAGCTGGAGTAATGATGAGCTGTGATTAAGTTGAGGGACTAATCACTAAAATGATTCAAATACAAAGTTCTGTCATGAAACTCTAGATGGAGCAGGCCGATAGGTCTAACTCAATCTGACATAATGACATCATTATTCACGATCGGTTATTTTTGTATCAGCAGCTAATGAGCTTGCTGCTCAGACATTCAAATTCTCGACTAGTGCTCGCTGTAGCAGTTGCAGCATGCTTCAGAAACCCTCCACCTTCCCCAGCTCCACCTGTATAGATCTGCTATGGGGTGATTTCATGTATGTTTTATATGGGGTTGTCTCATATATGTTATATCTGCAGCAGCAGTGTTTTTTACATGCTCACAGCAGCCTGTCATGGATGTACTGGCAGTATTAAGTCTCAGTACTTGCTCTGCAGCACCAGCGTTGCAGATCTATTCCACCTAGACCTAACACATTGACATTGCCATGTATATTACCATGCTAAACTCTCCGAGAGTTGTCATGACAGAACTGTACTAACCCACCAGACGCAAATGATTACCATGGGGAGGAAAATCATCAGAAATTAATATCAAATAAATCTGGAGTAAGAGCTTTCTGTGGTGGTGGGGATTTTGATTAATCTCAGTGACTTTTGAATCCATTCACCGAAAAGATTTGTTCAGAGTTGTTCACTGATTTATTCAGTAACTCTTTCTGCAGGTCACCGTTCTGTGATGACAAGTTAGAATGAGTCATTGAATCATTTATTCAGTTCATTCATCTTTCACGACTGAAACAAGTCTTAGTATCCTCTATTTTAATGTGTGTGTTTATAAATCTACTAAGAAATTCCATATACACTCTTAAAAATGCTTCAAAAGGTTCTTCAAGCGATGCCATAGAAGAACCATTTTTGGTTCCACAAAGAACCATTCAGTCAAAGGTTCTTTAAATAACCATCTCTTTCTTACCTTTTTGTAATCTGAAGAACCTTCTTTTGCCACAAAGAACCTTTTGTCAAACAGAAAGGTTCTTCCGATGTTAAAGGTTCTTTATGGAACCATTTAGACAAAAAGGTTCTCCTATGGCATCGTGAAGCACCTTTATTTTTAAGAGTGAGAGTGTATAAGCATCCCAAGCAAGTTCTTCTTTTTTTTTTTCAGAGTTGAGAAGTTCTTAAAGCACTTTATTTTTGCACATGAAATGATAAAAGAAGATTGGCATCATGTGTGTAATCATTTTTTTGGATATGCAGCAAATGAATTGCAAGTATTGAGTTTTTACTCTTTTAGAAGTGTTTATTTATAACTTTCTGTCACATGTGGACTGAAAAAGTGTACAAGATCCTTAATTTACATTTTTCAAATGCTATGTAAGTGTTATTTATAGTAAAATGATTTTTTCATGAACTAAACAGGACTTTGTGTTCTGTCACGTCTACTTATGTTATTGTCTTGTATTCTCCAGTTGTATCATGTTCTGATCATTATGTTCTCTTGTCCTTCTCGAATTTTGCATGGCTAAGCATAATGACTGCAGATAGCTAAATTAGACATAAAAGATCAATGGTACTATCCTCCCAGACAGATGTGAAATGAACAAACAAGACTTCAGTGAAAAAGATGTGTTTTCTTCAAACACTGTATAAGCAACACTGATCTGATCTCATCAGTCTTCCTCTGTATGTCTGAGCTGATTGAACGTAAACAAATCCAACATTTCCTCAATAGAGAAACCTAATAAACCCAGTCAAAAGAGAGATATCAAACTCGAGTGTTGTAGCGCAGTGTCACTGTATGTAATGGAAGGTCCACTGGTGAAAATTGATAAACCTGCCTCATGGTATTATTCACAGAGAGGGCTCTCATGGCTTACTGGCACATCATATTAAGTATGATAGCTTGCTTAAGGCAGTGTACTGCTGTAGTGCTCAGCTCTGGTTAGCTTCACCCAGTACTGGTATTAAAGCTGAAGTATGTATTATCTGCACCTCTAAAGTCACCAAACAGAATAATGATCAATAATGGACAGTATTACTCCGTATTGTCATTGGATAATCCTGCCTCCAAACCGACTCCATTGGTTGTGTATTGGGCCAAAGTGGGCGATCAGTCTATGAATAGCTTAACTATTATTGTCTTTGCATATCAAGCTGGAAAAGAGTAAGTATTTTAATATTAAAATTAAAATATTAATTCATTGAGATATGGACAAGGCTGTGTGGGTATGTTTCTGTTCCCTTTTATGTTTGCTAGCATCAAGTGAATATTAGATGATGATTTTTGCCATACCAGCAGTCTTATATGTATGACAGTATATTTTCAAATAAATGGCTATAAGGAACCTTTTTGTATTTCAAGAAGTGATTATCACAGAAAGGTGAGATAATTTTTTGTTAAACTTATCATTGGTGGCTGCATCTGTGTCATTGAGTTTGAGACAAAGCATCCGTGGATTGTCTTTGAACATGATGAGTTAGTTTCTTTTTGAAAATTAGGGACAGACTTGAATGTTGTTTTTCTGCTATTACAATGGCTTGTTGGCGTATTAAAGCGATTCGCAGCACTTTTGCGGATATTGCCAGCTTTGCCAGTCTGCTTTTTGATTAACAGCCTAGTGCTTAGAGATAGAGCAAATTGTGGTGAGTATCATGATGAACGGCTCTCAGGGAAAACAGCAGCGCAGCAATGCTTTTGTGTTTCTGATGGTACTGTTAAAATAATTGCTATTTCACACATTCACAAGAAGTAAGGCAGCATAAGCTAGCTATTTTAGTCTTCATGAGCTGTTCACAGATTTGGCTTAAACTTTTTGTTAGAGTGATGAAGAATGTGAAAATCCTCTCAACCTTTGACTTCTCATCGCTTATCACTGCTTGGTTTTAAGTCGTTGCTTTCCATAGGTACTTCATTAGTATCAGACCTGTGAGATACTAGATCACCGTGATTCTAAAAAAGGGGAAAATGAAACAAGAAAGTTAATTTTACTCTCCTGAAGACCTCTGATAACTGTCCCGCTAAACTAGTGTAATAATCATAAATCTTCTTGAACATTCCTATGGAAATCGACAGGGCTCAGCTTTAAGGGTAAAAAGTAAAAGGTAAGATATGCTCACTCCTGATCCTAACACAGAAGTAATGAAACAGAAGAGGGGCATTTCAAAATTAAGGGTGTGCAAGAGTGCTGGGCAAAAGCAATTTACTTGCATATAACCAGGCATTTTTTAGTTCTGAGTCACGTCAGGGTGGTACTAGAAACTAAATGATTGATCAGTCATCATCAGGTAGTAAAATTACTGGAAGAGGCTGCACTCTCAGTAAACAAAAGGTATGAAAGCCATCACTGGGGCAGTGCTTTTTCAAAAGGTACACTTTTGTACCTTTTAGGTACCAATATGGACGCTTTAGATAAAAGGTGCCACCTCAGTGTCAGCTTTCGTACCTTTATTTCTGAGAGTGTGAGAAATTCATCATGACTTTATTGCAAAAAATTTAAATGGCAGCCCCCTTATTTTATTTTTTTATGATTATATTATTTTCATAATCGAATTAATAATATTTTATTATTTTGATAAATTATTGAATAATAAAGTTTTGAAGTGTTTCTGATGTTGAGACTGTGATGTGACAAACTATTCTCTCTCTGCATATAGCCAGGTTGTGCAGAAAAGACCCTTTGCTCATTTGTATACAATGTCTGTGATGTTAACGGTGAACTTTTGGTCATTAGACATTGTGTGGACTTTTTGCAGTTCAGAGTTTGTAGTATATAGATAAGATTGAGCAAACATTGTTCATTCTACTCATAAAATGATTGGGAATGTTCATCAGTCTTGTTCATATAGGTGTTGGATACACTGTAGCTCTCGTTCCTCAAAGCTTTTAATCAGCTCAGAGACCAGAGCTCATCAGTCTATCAGCAGAGTGGGAGGAAATGAGGTCATATGTATATGACATTTACAACTCAACCATGTTTGATTGACAGGTGTGCTTTAGGTATTATAACATATACTGTTACGTATAAATGTATAAAGTTGTGCAAGCCTCTGCTTGCTTTAGAAAATGTAAAATTATATCTGTATATAGCAGATGCAGTTTATCTTATCTTCACCCATTTTAAATTCATCAATGAATGCACAATTAGTGTCTGAACACTTGGAATATAGCATACTTTTATGGTGCTTTTGCATCTTTTCAAACCTTAAAAGATCGTTTATTTCATTGTGGTTCCATGGAAAAAAACAAACTGCATGGAAAACAGTCTTGTTCATACAGGTTTGGAATGAGGGTGAGTAAATGTTGACAGAATTTTGGGTGAACTAATCTTTTAATATCATAAGAGGCAAAGCTGTGAAACTCTGTTTGCTTTTTTTTATTATGCAACAAATGTCAGAACAAATTTCTGAGCTGACAGTGCATGCTGTGTGGAAATGTCTGTGTCTTTTCCGATTGACTCACAAATACAGTGAGGAGACTGGACAGCTGGACAGCAGTTTGGACTGTGTTCTTGGTCCCCTTTGTTGACAGAGGGCTTTCATTTCTCATTAGCCTTTGTGTTCAGTGTCATGACAGCTACTTATGAAGCACAGTCCAGCCCCGCGTGTCAGGTCATCATGTCCAGATGACAAATCCTGTTTTAGTTTCTGTAACAGGTTTAAATCCTTGTGAGAAATGTTGTTTAGTTTAGTACTTCTGTTGAAACTGGCTTCTGTGGTTCTGTGCGTTTTTGAATCGACAACTGCAAATCAGCTAATTATGTAGTCTGATAATGTAAGATCTCAGTTTGTTAGATTAAATGATTATACTTGTTGATTTCAGCCACCTTTCTTCTAATACAAACAGAAATTTGAAGAAATTTGAGAAAAAGGAGGAATGCTGTAACTCTTCTTTTTGCAGTTACAATGAGTGAAAACTGGAGCTTTCAAGCCAATTATGAGAAAAAAGTAAGAATTGTGAGTGATATAAACTCAGAATTCTGAATTTCTTTTTCACAATTCCGAGTTTACTTCATGCAATTCAGACTTTTTTTTCTCAGAATTTACATCAGTTTACATCAGGGTTTTTTGCCACAAAATAAAAAAAAAATGTAACTGACTTTATCTCACAATACAGACTTTTTTCTTGCAATTGCGAGCTTATATTGGAAGAAAAAACTGAATTGTGATATAAAATAATAATAATTAACCTGAGTTTGCTGGAAGTAAAGAATATGAATAATGACTGGGAATATAGCATATGAATCATCTCAAAAACTGAATGGTTCCTAAAATAATGATTACTTACTTTAAGTGTTGAATATTTTCATAAAAGTTGATAAAATGTAATCTCATAATCCTGACCTTACATGCACCACTGGTTCTTTACCGGTCTGCTCCCGAATAATGATCTGCAAATCTGGCCGTAATGCTCAAAACATGACTAATGGATATCACAAACAGTAAATGATTTCTAGAGTAAATGTTTATCTGTTAATGACAAAGGATGTGTGGATGGCATTCTGTGGCATCTCTCTTTATGTAGGTATCTATGCAGGTTAATGCAGCATCATGCATAGGGCAGTGCACTAATATTCTCTGTCATGTGGTTGGAAGCAATGGTGAACTTCAATATCCTGAGTGCTGTAATCTGCTGCTGTCGCTAACATCCTCTAACCTGTCTTCCAGCAGCCCCCATTCAGCAGGGCTTCTCTGTGTTTGCGCAGGAAAGCATGAGCTCATGAGCAGCCCTAAAGCTTGGGAAAGCCAGTGCCCCCCCCCCTCCACGCTGTCTGCTCTAATACAGGAGGCTTTCTGCCTGCCACTGACTCGCATTTAATTATTTTTTTTGGTTGTTTTTTTTTAAAGCTTACCCTATCTATAGTGACCAAAGATTTAAGGACTGCATTTAACAATATTACATTTGTGTCCTGAACACCACACAGAATTTTTTTTTCTGAAAGAGATATCTTATTTTGCAAAATCATTTCATTAATGTCCCATTTGACTCAGGGATAGTCCAGCCTCGTCAGGCCCAATCACCTCACACACCCGTTCACAATCACCGGAGTACTAATCAGCCACACCTGTCACCACCTCATCAACACTAGCTCAAATGCTCAGTCACTGCCGTCACACTTCGTCTGGTCTTGAGTTCACTACGCTACTCCTTACCTGACTCACTACCCTGTACGCCATCCTGAAACCTACCTTTCTCAGTGCCATCCTTTTCAGCCCGATCCTAGAAGGAACCCGTCATCACGTGAGCTAGATCCCTTCCATTCCATAGACTGTTGCTCTAAACTGTTTGCTCTCCATCTCTCTCAGCACCTGTTAAATAAAGATCCCTGTTTACTTTACCTCTCCGTCCTGGGTCTCCTTCTGTACTGTGACAGAAGACCAGACCTAACCCCAAACTCTCCATAGAGCCACAACCACCGAACCCCCCATCACTGGAGGATTTAATCCAAGCCTTCTGTACACCCTGCCTCCCACAGTCCCATGGCACGGCCCACTATCTTCTCCGGTGAGGCGGCGGATTGTGGTGGCTTCTTGTTACAGTGTTCCCTATACTTCGAGATGCAGTCAAGCCTTTCCCAATGGCCGCACCAAAGTGGCCTTCATGATCTCTCATCTCGCCGGCCGCTCTCTTCACTGGGCCCAGTCCATGTGGGAGAGTAACAGTCAGGCCATTCGCACTCTATCTACTTTCACCGCACACTTCAAAGAGGTGTTTAGTTACGCCGCTGCTGTGATCTCCGTGCATGACCAGCTCTTCCGTATCCGTCAAGGCAAGGCCTCCGTGAGCGAGTATGCCATCAAATTCCGCACTCTGGCGGTGACGAGTGGATGTAATGAGGGGGCCTTACTGACTGTGTTCCGGCAAGGGCTGAATGCCGACATTCGCCTCCAAATGGTGATATTTGACGACACCGTGGGATTAGAGAATTTAATCTAAAAGGCTATCAAGATCTCCCAACATCTCCTGGCCTGTACCCCGGTTCAGCCACTCGCCTCACCGAGCACATCCGCCTCACTGGCTCCAGTACCCGAACCCAAGCAAGTGGATTCGTACCATCTTACCCATGCGGAGCGTTCACGGAGGATAACAACCGGACTATGTCTGTATTGTAGGGAGCAGGGACACTTGATTCGCTCGTGTCCTATCCGTCCCTCACGACCCTCGGTGAGTACTATCCAGCTCAGCCCTCAAATTGCTACCTTGACTAGAATGAATGTATCATTAATTTCATCTCACCAATCCCTTTCAGCGCAAGCCCTTGTAGACTCTGGTTCTTCAGGGAACTTCAGATCCCGCAACACACTCCAACGACTTCAACTATGACTGCTGAAATATGCCCATGTTCTTAATATCCTTACCATCCAAGGAAAGCCGTTGGGTCGTGGGAAGATCCAGCTATGCTCCCCCACCATCCAGCACCCGAACCCATGCAAGTGTATTCGTACCATCTCACCCATGCGGAGCGTTCACGGAGGATAACAACCGGACTATGTCTGTATTGTAGGGAGCAGGGACACTTGATTCGCTCGTGTCCTATCCGTCCCTCACGACCCTCGGTGAGTACTATCCAGCTCAGCCCTCAAATTGCTACCTTGACTAGAATGAATGTATCATTAATTTCATCTCACCAATCCCTTTCAGCGCAAGCCCTTGTAGACTCTGGTTCTTCAGGGAACTTCAGATCCCGCAACACACTCCAACGACTTCAACTATGACTGCTGAAATATGCCCATGTTCTTAATATCCTTACCATCCAAGGAAAGCCGTTGGGTCGTGGGAAGATCCAGCTATGCTCCCCCACCATCACGCTCCGCATTGGGTGCCTTCATGAGGAACTCATCTCTTTTCAGGTGCTGGAGAATTCCACAGCAGAGATCATCCTGGGATGCCCTTGGTTAACCCAATACGCACCCATCATTAACTGGACCACCAAGGAAGTTATACACTGGAGTGAGTACTGTCGGCAGCACTGTATGTCCCAAGTTCTCCCTCTGTCACCTGGTTTCCTCCCGGTCTGTGCCACCTCCATCGAGCCCCCCGAACCCACAGAACCTCACAGCATTCCCAGTGAATACCGGGCATTTCAGGATGTGTTCAGTAAGCGGGCCGCAACGAAACTACCACCTCATCGGCCATGGGACTGTGCCATAGATTTGCTGCCTGGAGCTCAACTCCCTAAGGGTAGGGTATACCCGTTGTCCATCCCGGAGCAAGGAGCGATGGAGGAGTACATTAAGGAGGCTCTCCAGCAAGGCTTCATCCGGCTCTCCACCTCACCGGCCGCATCCAGTTTCTTCTTTGTGGGCAAAAGAAGGACGGAGGCTTGCGGCCTTGTATTGATTACCGAACTCTCAACTAACAAACAGTGAAATATCTGTATCCCTTTCCACTGGTGTCGGCCGCCCTAGAGGAACTTCGTGGAGCTCGTATCTTCTCCAAGCTGGATCTGCGACGTGCCTATAACCTCGTTCGTATCTGCCATGGTGACGAGTGGAAGACCGCCTTCATCACGCCCACCGGACACTATGAATACTGCGTTATGCCGTATGGCCTATCCAACTCACCTTCCGTATTCCAAGAATTCATGAACGAGGTGTTCCGGGAGTTCCTCCATCATTCTGTGATCGTTTACGACATTCTGATTTACTCCCGGAACTTGGCCGAACATCGCCACCATGTGGAGCAGGTCCTACAACAGCTGAGAAAGTACCACCTCTATCTCAAGCTGGAGAAGTGCGAGTTCCACCTTATCACCATCAAGTTCCTCGGATATGTCATCAGTCCTCAGGGTATCCAGATGGATGACAAGAAGGTCCAAGCCATTCACAACTGGCCACAACCCAAGACCGTTAAGGAACTCCAACGCTTTCTAGGATTCTCCAATTTCTACCGTCGTTTCATCCACCACTTCAGTCAGCACACAGCCGCCCTCACATCCATGCTCCGAAATAAGCCCAAGTCTCTGTCCTGGACGCCCACAGCCATTCAAAGTTTCGAAGGACTGAAGGAAGCCTTCTGCACCGCTCCTACCCTCGCGCTTCCCGATCCTCAGAGACCGTTTGTCGTGGAAGTAGATGCGTCCACAGTAGGGGTGGGAGCGGTGCTCTCCCAGCATTCTGGAGAGCCTCCTATTCTCCATCCCTGTGCATACTTCTCCCGCAAGCTTTCCCCGGCGGAGCAGAATTATGACATCGGGAACCGCGAGCTTCTCACCATCAAACTCGCACTGGAGGAGTGGAGACATTGGCTGGAGGGAGCTCTTCATCCCTTCCAGGTCATCACTGACCATCGGAACTTGGAATATCTTCTGGAGGACAAATGCCTAAACCCACGTCAGGCACGGTGGGCACTGTGCTTCACCCATTCTCAGTTACCTACCGGCCCGGACCCAAGAACACCAGAGCAGATGCTCTGTCGCGCCTTCCTCAGGCCACGGAATGATTGATAACCCCGGAGACCATTCTCCCTCAAGCCCTCATTGTGGGTCCCAACCAATGGACGCTCGACAAAGAGATCCGTCAAGCCACCCACTCCGAACCAGCTCCGCCGGGAGGTCCAGAAGGGAAGGTCTATGTTCCATCCACTCTCCGCAATACCCTTCTGGACACACTACACTCTTCTCCGGGCTCTGGACATCCAGGCAGCCAGCAAAACCTCTCGAAACTCGAAACTCGCTACTGGTGGCCCGCTATGGCGTGAGAAGTCAGGCACTTTTCCTCAAAAGGATGTAAACTACTCCCCCTCAGAAAATTACCCACGGCCATGGAAACCACAACACAGTTATTCCACCAAGTATTTTGCCTCAGACCCTCAGACGTTCCAGTGGTGGACTACTGGTTCAGAGAGAGCGAGAGGGTCTGGGACTCAGCGCATGTCCATCTCCAGCAGGCAGTTCGGAGACACCAAGCTCAGGCCGATGTTCACCGCCGCCCTACTCCCCGATACCAGCCGGGAGATAGGGTATGGTTATCCATGCGGGACATTCGTCTCCGACTGCCTTGCCGCAAGCTGAGTCCCCGCTATATCGGACTATTCACCATCCAGAGGCAGATCAACGACGTCACAAATAAGCCCAAGTCTCTGTCCTGGACGCCCACAGCCATTCAAAGTTTCGAAGGACTGAAGGAAGCCTTCTGCACCGCTCCTACCCTCGCGCTTCCCGATCCTCAGAGACCGTTTGTCGTGGAAGTAGATGCGTCCACAGTAGGGGTGGGAGCGGTGCTCTCCCAGCATTCTGGAGAGCCTCCTATTCTCCATCCCTGTGCATACTTCTCCCGCAAGCTTTCCCCGGCGGAGCAGAATTATGACATCGGGAACCGCGAGCTTCTCACCATCAAACTCGCACTGGAGGAGTGGAGACATTGGCTGGAGGGAGCTCTTCATCCCTTCCAGGTCATCACTGGCCATCGGAACTTGGAATATCTTCGGGAGGCCAAATGCCTAAACCCACGTCAGGCACGGTGGGCGCTGTTCTTAACCCGTTTTCAGTTCTCAGTTACCTACCGGCCCGGACCCAAGAACACCAGAGCAGATGCTCTGTCGCGCCTTCCTCAGGCCACGGAATGATTGATAACCCCGGAGACCATTCTCCCTCCAGCCCTCATTGTGGGTCCCATCCAATGGACGCTCGACGAAGAGATCCGTCAAGCCACCCACTCCGAACCAGCTCCGCCGGGAGGTCCAGAAGGGAAGGTCTATGTTCCATCCACTCTCCGCAATACCCTTCTGGACACACTACACTCTTCTCCGGGCTCTGGACATCCAGGCAGCCAGCAAAACCTCTCGAAACTCGAAACTCGCTACTGGTGGCCCGCTATGGCGTGAGAAGTCAGGCACTTTTCCTCAAAAGGATGTAAACTACTCCCCCTCAGAAAATTACCCACGGCCATGGAAACCACAACACAGTTATTCCACCAAGTATTTTGCCTCAGACCCTCAGACGTTCCAGCGGTGGACTACTGGTTCAGAGAGAGCGAGAGGGTCTGGGACTCAGCGCATGTCCATCTCCAGCAGGCAGTTCGGAGACACCAAGCTCAGGCCGATGTTCACCGCCGCCCTACTCCCCGATACCAGCCGGGAGATAGGGTATGGTTATCCATGCGGGACATTCGTCTCCGACTGCCTTGCCGCAAGCTGAGTCCCCGCTATATCGGACTATTCACCATCCAGAGGCAGATCAACGACGTCACATACAGGCTTGAACTTCCTCCTCACTACCGCATCGCACCGACCTTCCATGTCTCACTGCTCAAACCCTGTGTTCACCCTCTGTCTGCTTCTCCCCCAGGGTCTGACGAATCCGACGTACCTCCTCCTCCCAAAATCGCTGAAGAGGAGACCATCTACAGAGTCAATTCTCTTCTGGACTCCCGGCGTCGAGGTGGCCACCTAGAGTATCTCGTGGACTGGGAGGGATTCGGCCCATAGGAGAGATCATGGGTGCGTAGAGATGATGTGCTAGATCTCTTACTCCTCAGAGACTTCCATGATCGTCACCCTGTCAGGGATAGTCCAGTCTCGTCAGGCCCAATCACCTCACACACCCGTTCACAATCACCGGAGTACTAATCAGCACCTGTCACCACCTCATCAACACTAGCTCAAATGCTCAATCACTGCAGTCACACGTCGTCTGGTCTTTAGTTCACTACGCTACTCTTTACCTGACTCACTACCCCGTACTCCATCCTGAAACCTACCTGTCTCAAAAAAAAGAATAAATTAAAAAATCCCATACACTCTTTTTGTCATCATTTAAATATGCAAATACCACTACTGACATATCTGAACCTCCCTGCCCCAGAAAGGACTAGAATTTTCCACACAAAAAAAAGAGGGGAAAAAATGTTGTTTACTGTTATGTAAGGGACTTTGCCTCAATAAAGTGCAGCCTTATTTTGGAGAGGGATTGTCTCCTGTTTTAAGTGGTTTAACACTAGGACTCCTCTGGCTACGTGGAGGCTTGGGATTGGAGTATCACGCACATGTCCCGCAGGTAAACACAAGCTGTGTTTACAGACACCCTTTAGCCGGGGCGGGTGAAGTACCTCTCTGTATCTTATTGTAGCCGTGGTTCTTAAACCCTCCTATTTTTAGACAACTAGATTTAAGCCTCAATCTCAGTGGCAAGGAGATTCTGCACCTTATTACCAGCTACAGGCCCACTGTAAAAACACTCGTCTCCATCTTTCATTACTCCTTGTCCTCCATATGCTATTGTAGTGGTAGATAGAGAAGTCTTTGTAAGCCGATAAGATGAATGTACCCATTTGAAAAGTTAATTGGCCCAGTTCTGAAAACACAGGACCCATATTTACAGTATATCTCAGGATGGATTGAGCACTTTTGATAATCTTTGCTTAAACATAAATTAAACAATTACAGCAGTTTTATACATTTCCTTTTCATTTTAAATTCAAATTAAATATCCTGGTTGAGGTCCTACCTCAATTCAAATCCAAGTCATATTCAGAAATTGAATTGGAATTTACATTAAATTCTGAGTTCAGTTGTGAATGGCACAAAACCCTTGAATAGCCAATAAATGTTTGTATTTTCATATAAATATGAAAAAAATATAAATTTTTTCTGTTCTGTTGTTTGTTTTTGATTTGACACTAGATATATTTCCAGTTCATCCACATGTTGTGTGAAATGACTGTTAATCTTTCTATTCCCAGGTGTTCATGGTCAAATGGTCCAGATGGACAGCATTAAGTCAGGATTTGTGGGCTCACAGGTAGAGCTACGCTGTCAGTTTGTCAACAGCAACCCACCTGTAAAAATCTCACAGGTCACCTGGCAGAAGCTTGTCAATGGCACCAAGCAGAACGTCGCCATTGCCAATCCAGCCCTGGGGGTGTCGGTACTGAGCCCCTTCAAAGAGCGTGTGCGTTTCAAGAACCCCGCCGTCCGCCAGCGCACACCTTCCCTGGAGGACACCACCATAGTCTTCAACAAACTAAAACTGTCGGATGAATCCACCTACATCTGCGAGTACACAACCTTCCCAGCTGGCAACAGGGAGAACATGGTTAATCTCACTGTTTATGGTATGTAATGCTGCTGTTCTCCTAATACCAACTGTACAGCAATCTTCCCAGACCACCAATACCACAAACGCTGACTGTATTATGCATTTAAAAATATGAATTTCAGATGAGATTTAAGAGCTGAATAACTTCAATGTCAGTTGGCAAGTAAAGATTTAAAGGAATGGTTCACCAAAAATGAAAATTAACTCACCCTCAGGCCATCCTGGGCTGCGTTTCTCGATAACAATTGATCTTAGAGCTTAAGAGCGTTTTCTACGAGTCATTTTACGATCGTTCGTTATTGTTTCACGTGCGTTTCCCAAAAATGCACTTAACACAATCGCACGTAGCCGTGCTTTAAGTGCTACTTAGGAGTCGGTATCCATTTGTCAAGTGCTGAAATGTCACCTTGTAGAATGGCTCGTAATTGTAGTAGCCTACACGCTCGTTTATTGAAATGTTAACCTAATGCTGCTTTCCAGACAACTCTATATTATATTATTTATACGTATAATATTATACTTTACATAATAATATAGTCTATAATATACTTTATATAAAAATATATATTATAGTATATAATATCTATATAGAGACGTTTATTTCCGGGTCAAATACATTGGTTTTCGTGCACGTCAGTAAGTCATTGACAGATTTTTACAGCAATCTTCCCAGACCACCAATACCACAAACGCTGACTGTATTATGCATTTAAAAATATGAATTTCAGATGAGATTTAAGAGCTGAATAACTTCAATGTCAGTTGGCAAGTAAAGATTTAAAGGAATGGTTCACCAAAAATGAAAATTAACTCACCCTCAGGCCATCCTGGGCTGCGTTTCTCGATAACAATTGATCTTAGAGCTTAAGAGCGTTTTCTACGAGTCATTTTACGATCGTTCGTTATTGTTTCACGTGCGTTTCCCAAAAATGCACTTAACACAATCGCACGTAGCCGTGCTTTAAGTGCTACTTAGGAGTCGGTATCCATTTGTCAAGTGCTGAAATGTCACCTTGTAGAATGGCTCGTAATTGTAGTAGCCTACACGCTCGTTTATTGAAATGTTAACCTAATGCTGCTTTCCAGACAACTCTATATTATATTATTTATACGTATAATATTATACTTTACATAATAATATAGTCTATAATATACTTTATATAAAAATATATATTATAGTATATAATATCTATATAGAGACGTTTATTTCCGGGTCAAATACATTGGTTTTCGTGCACGTCAGTAAGTCATTGACAGATTTTCCCCCCAGTCTTTGAAGCATATTTCCTACATTACTTCTTTTATTCCTTTTTTTGTTCAGTCATTTAATTTAGATGTGTATTTTAATTTTTCTGCCCTTTTTTAATAATTTCATTAATAAATTCATTAAAAAAAGTTTTAAAAAAAAGAAAGAAAAAAAGAGTAATAAAGTGTGCAATAAAGCACAATCAAAACTTTATATTATAATCACATTGCACTTGAATAAAGTTAAACGTGCAATCTGCCGATTGTCCTGCAGGTGACCGCATAAATCTGTCTTCTTACGATGCACTTAGGGATTTACGATTACTCCAGAGCACTTGTAGATCTACGATGATTTTCAAATGCTACTTAAGTTAGATGCTTTCGGGAAACAGACCGTAATATTAAGATCAGTCGTACGATCGTTTTTACGAACTTCTTAGGCTTACGAAGCTTTTGGGAAACGCAGCCCAGGATGTTTGTTTTTTTTCATCAGAAAAGATGAAGGGTAAATTTAGCATTACATCACTTTCTCACCAATGGATCCTCTGCAGTGAATGGGTGCCGTCAGAATGAGAGTTCAAACAGCTGATAAAAACATCACAATAATCCACAAGTAATCCACACGTCTCCAGTCCATCAGTTATCTAGTTATCTATATCATCACATCTTGTTAAGTGAAAAGCTGTGTGTTTGTAAAAAAACAAATCCATCATGAAGACATTTTAAATAAACCATTGCTTTCAACTGCCCACCCTCAGCTTCGCCACTGGAGTATTTCAACAAATTTTTTTTTATTTTTAGGTAAACCGTTCCTTTAACATTGAACAAGTTCAAGGCCCTTGTTAGATTTAGATATCTTGCATATCTTACAGATACATAAAACCAGTAAGTCCTTGGTGATTAAGCTTTAGTGATTAATTGAAAACTCACAATCATCAGATTACTCTCAGTACCTGAGCAGCGTAAAAGTTTACTGTTGCAGTGCTTACAGTTAGCCGCTGTGGCGTGAAACAGGCCTTTGGAGCCAAGGTTGTGCTGCAGTGGATTTTGCTCACATCACATAAACTGAGATTTATTTTTTGGTTTTGAGATTAGTGAAACTTTTGATTTCACAGAAGAATAATTTCTGTGTATATTGCATCATTTTCCAAGTTGAAGAGGCCTTTGTCTTTTCAAAATGGTTTCCATGAAAACTGATTATTATATAGTGCATTGAAGTTCTTAATGAGAAAAAAACACACAAATAATCTGAAAAGCTTGCAAAACATAATATGGCACAGAATATTACAGTAATCCAGTGGTTGTCTGCAGTGCATGAAATATCCCAGTGTTCTAAGCCTATGTATTTGTCCTGCAGCTCGTCCTATAATCCAGATGAGTCTGTCCACACCCTCCATAGTAGCGGGAACCAAAGATCTGAAGATGACTGTTTCCACGTGCGTTTCTGCCAATGGGAAGCCACCCAGTGTGATCACATGGGAAACTGATTTAGATGGAGAATCCAACACCCAGGAGATTCGCAACCCTGATGGGACTGTCACTGTGCGCAGTGATTACTTGGTGGTTCCCAGTCGAGAAATACACCAACAGTTGCTCACCTGCATCTCCACATATAATGACGAACAATACACAGACAGTGTGATGCTCAACATTCAGTGTAAGAAACCAGCTATACACTACTGTTCAAAAGTTTGGGGTCAGTAAGATTAAAAAATAGATAAATAATACTTATTCAACAGGGATGCATTAAATTGATCAAAAGTGACAGTAAATATATTTACATTGTTTCAAAAAAATTTATATTTTTCAAATGCTGTTCTTTTGAACTTTCTGTTCATAAAAAATTATGGAGAAAAAAAATGTCTCTCGGGTTTCATAAAAATATTAAGCAGTACAACTGTTTTCAACATTGATAATAATGAGAAATGTTTCTTTAGCATCAAATATTAGAATGATTTCTTAAGGATCATGTGACACTGAAGACAGAAGTGGCTGAATTCAGACTTCTTTCAAAACATTTTAAAATCTTACTAACCCCAAACTTTTGATCCAGCATATTTTTAATTGATTAAAAGTCACTTTAATTTAAATTAAATTATTTTATTTTTTTAATTATTAATTTATTTCATTTATTTTAATTGATTATTTATGTCTAGCACTTATTAATACAATACTTATTATATCTCTGTTTGTTTTTTGGGGTTTGTTTTCAATTTAGCTTAATAGTAATTGCAGTTTAGCTTTTAATTTAAAATGTATTTAAAAATGCATCATCATTAGTTCTCTATTAAAATAATTGTATTCTAAATCTTCATTACTGTTAAATTCCATTTTATTAAGTGTCCATTGAAGGAAAGAAAAAAAGAGAAAAGTTTAAATGTATACTCTATTTTCCCTTTGTTTACAGATGAACCAGAGGTGATAATAGAGGGCTTCAATGGGAACTGGTATTTGAACAGAGAAAACGTTCAGCTCACCTGCTTGGCTGATGCCAACCCACCTGTCTCTTTGTTTCAGTGGAGATAGTATGTCACTTTAGTCTACCTAAATAACAATTCTGTGCTAATTTATTTATCATTCAAAGAATGTTGTTAAAATACATTGAAATGGGTGATGAGCTCAAAATGTACCATAGCCTAAATGACTGAATATTATGTATTATATCAATACCAAAGAAATGTGTCGATTACCACAGAAAATAATGTAAACTCTGTTTGCACTGCACTTAAAATGGAGATCCATGGGGCAAGGCATTTCTTGTGAAATATGAAGCTCATAGTTTTGTTGAACTGCTTATCTTGTTTCTTCTAGTCTCATGGCTATACTTTCTGGCTATACATGTCTGGTTTTAATAGAAGTGCATTATTGTAAACACAATTATTGAGGGTCGAGTCAAAATTATTTTTTGTGGAAAATTAGAGTCTGATACAAATGTAATTGAACTTTTAATTCATTTTCCATATTAATTCCAGAACACTCATCTGTCATATTCAAAACATTTATGCTTTTTTCAGTTGTTGTTGGCATCTTAACATCAGTCAAATCTTACGCACGACCTGATTTCGACCATATTTCTCTCTCTAGCTTGAATGGAACTATGCCGAGTACAGCAGAGCTTCGCGATGATGTGCTGATCTTTAAAGGTCCCGTAACTTATGACATCGCAGGCACATACATCTGTGACGCCAGCAACAGCATTGGGACAGGCTCTGCGTCTGCTGAGGTCATTGTCACAGGTGCGTTGTTTACACTTCCTACTCGACTGAAAGCATGTGGCTTAACTGCTTCTGTGCATGTGGATATGCATGTCAATCTTTAAGCTTACTCTCGACTGCCTCTGAAACATCCCTTAAGCATGCCATTGTTTTCTCAATAAACAATGTAGACGCTCACTACCTGAAATGTGGAAGCTCACTCTCCTGCCTGTATTTAGTTCTTCAGCCCTAAGGTGTTTTGCTTTGATTAACTTGCTTGCTGGCACAGCACTTTGCATGTGGCTACAAGTTGTCTGCATGTGGCTCCTGAGTGAACCTTGATCTGTGAGGATCTCTTGAGTCATATTTTCTTCTTTGCATGCTGTGAGCATAAGGTGTGGTCTATAGAAACTTCATGTTTACATTTACTTGTGTGTACATGTACTGTATGTATTGTTCTGGCCTGCTGCATGGTTCAGTGTCTTTGCCATAGTGATGGCACCTGGGATTGCATTTCCATGTGGAAGATATACAAAGAAATGAAAAGTTTCCCCCATTCCTACTCCCTCTTTGTACCCATGTTGCTTTTTTAAAGACCTTTTGAAATCAAAATTGAGCTTTGTTGCTTTTAGACATTGTCCATTATGGTAGTGTACTACTAAAAGTGTTTACACTACTGAACAAAAGTTTGGGGGAAGTGAGTTTTTACTTTTTATTTATTTATTAAGAATACTTTTCAGTAGGGACACATTCAATTGATCCAACGAAAAGACATATATAATGCTATGTTACTAAAGATTTCTTTTTCAAATAAATGCTTTTTATTGATCAAAGAATCCTGAAAAAATTATTGACCACCAAAGAACCATGTTAGAATGATTTCTGAAGCATCATTTGTCATTAAAGACCTTACACTAAAGAGTAATGACTGCTGAAATTTCAGCTTTGCCATTATAGGAATAAATTATATTTTATAATACATTCAAATAGAAAATGGTTATTTTAAATTTTAGTAATATTTCACAATATTGCAGCTTTTTACTGTATTTTTGATCAAATAAATGCAGCCTTGGTGAGTGAAAAAGATTATTTATTTTATTTTATTTTTTAAATATTGCTTCCATCCCTTAACTTTTAAATGGTAGTGTAACAAGCCCTTTGATATGTTCCTAGACCTCACTTCCTGTTTCAAAAGGAAATATGCCAACACAGGAAAGAAAACTGTTCACAAGGTCTTTAACAACCCCATATTGTTATACTTAATGGGGGTGATCTCTTTCCTTACCCAGAATTCCCTAGCCACCCACACGAAGTGTCTCAGGAGCCACAGCAAGCAGGTGCCATCATTGGTGGAGCTGTTGTTTGTGGCACAGTGCTGTTGACCGCCATTACGCTCATGGTAGTGTTTTGCTATCGCCGGAGATGCATGTTTAAAGGAGATTACAGTACCAAGAAGCAAATCCTTGGAAATGGTTACAGCATGGCTGGCAGCATGCCATCACACCCCTCGCTACCTCACAGTCTGACCTTCTCCGAAGACTCAGATGAAGAGAAGAAGATGGAAATTTACAGAGGCTCCAGTATCTTAGGAAGAAGCAGTCAGGAGTTCCACAGCTGCCATGACAGCAGGATGAAGGCCTACCACACAGGACTGATCGAGGACCATGAGAGATGCGGACGTAGCGAGCAGACTTACATTTATGATTATGGATCTGAGGTGGAGGTCTCAGTGGACATGATTCCTCAGATGGACGGCTCTGTCATCTCTAAAGAAGAGTGGTATGTGTAAAACTCAAGACTTTGAGCTTCTCAGCATGGTCCTTTTCCACTATCTTCTCATTCCTCGCCATCTCCTTCCTTTTGAAGCAGGCTTTGGGATCCAAACTGACAATGGATTTGATTCACCTAGAGGACATTGTTGACATGAAAATCCAAACTGATGATGGATGTTTGGAGATTGACCAATGACTTTGCCTGATAAAATGTCTCTGTTTCAAAATCTAGCGAGCTGTTTATGGCATCCATCGAATTATGCATAGTTATTTGCATAATTATGCTGCCTCTTGAAATGCCTAATTTTAGCCAAATTCTAAATAATGCATTTCAATCTCTCACATAGAAGACTGTCCCATAATACACTGCAGCAAGCTCAGAGGGAAAAAAACGAAACTAAGATAGTGTCATTTAAGTTTTATTATGCAATTCTAAGTTGTATTTCTTAAAAGTAGTGATGTACATCTTTCAATGCAATTAATTACATTACATTACATTAATTTTACCAAATATTTGTTTATGTTTATGCCAGTATTGTGCTGAGAGCTTAGCAACAGGCTAACTTCAAACTCTAGTCGATTAAGTTGATTGTGATTTGTGTTCTTTAGTACGGAGTACTAATTACTAATTCTACATAGGTTGGTGTTCTAAATCAGTTATTTTCCATTATGTTTTGGGATGTTGGCTCACTAGGTTTTGTAACAGTGCTGTTAGTTTAGCAATATTCTAACTGTATTGGAATCAGTTGTGAACTCCGTTCTCCCCTGCTGTGACACACTTCTACATGTGTTGGCATCCCAAATTGGTCACTGTTGTATTGTTCAGTCATTTTGTACCAGTGCTGTTAGCTTAGGAACATGCTAACTTCAAACTATATTGACATCAGTTGTGTGTTGTGTTCTGTGCTGAGTGTTTATGCATATAGACTATTGTGCTGTTTGCTTAGCAACATGCTAACTTCAAACTTTATTGAAATCGATTGTGATTTGTGTTCTCTAGCACTATTTACATGGCACACCGAGTTTCTACATAGGTTGGTGTCCTAAATCAGTTATTTTCCATTACGTTTTGGGATGTTGGCTCACTAGGTTTTGGAACAGATGTAGCCAAATATCTCTAACATAATCTAGGCATTTGTTTGGAAGAGAATACATGTCTTGACAGTGCCGTTATATTGAGAAATAATTTTTGCCTCGGGATAGTGTTTACTTGAGAGCAGTTGAAACTTCACTATAACTATAAATTGTGAAAGTCTTACACTGTGTGCATATTTTTGTGCATGATTCATGGAAACATTGCCTTGTTTTGTCAGATATTGTGTTTTTTTATTGAAACAGAATTTCTGGCTACTTTAATCACAGGTTTCATAATACAGTACAATAAACTGTACTTCCCTGCACTGCAGTAGTCAAATACCACCTGTAAAGAATATGAACATAGATAATCACGCAAATAATCAGTGACTGTAGCTTTCAAGAGTCAGTGATTTACTGCATGTCTCAGTGGCTGCAATCTACAATATGAGTTCATGTTTGATATTTGAAGTTATTTAAGATGATATAGGAACATTGTAGGCTACTATATAAGTGCTTTTAAAAATGCTAAATAATTTCATTTTAGTGACACTGAGGAACAAACTGGGTGAATGTTATATTGGTCTTTTGCAGGTGGTGTTCAGCTAATGTACTTCCATATGATGTGCTGTAAAATTTGTAATACATTGTGTTTTATGCTAATTGGAAAGATTTCTTTATTTGTACATTTCTTCTAGAAAGCAGCAAAAAGGTCATTTTCACAACAATGATAGAAATTGCCCTGTTGGTTCAGTATAGTTTGTAAAACACATAATTTTGTTAACGTTGCTTAATTTATTCAGGAAACACTTGATGTGTTTTTGTGTCCTTTATGTGTTAAACTTGATTATGCTGCCAAGACCAACATATTCAGATATACAGTGTTTGTGTTTGCTGTTCTCCTGTTATTTGTATTTATTGTGTTAATAAGTCTTGTGAATTCTCTGCTGAAATAAATTAAAATGTATATCAAGTCAGTTAAGATAGTCAAGATAAAATTTAAAGTTTTCTTTGTCTGATTATGAATAATGTTTTGCTTATGATATATCAGAATCAATAAATGAACAAGCACAATTTTCCAAGCAGAGCAATTTAAGTGGTTCGTTTGGGGTCATCTGATCAGGACATTCTTTGTGGTGTCAGTCACTTATTTGAGGTTGGGTATTGTCTGTTTCGAGTGGACACATTATGCCATTACCGTCTCTTTTACAGCCATTAGAGCACCCCACAACAAATCCAAATCTCCTAGTTGGCATTTACATCATTGTTGTTTTATGTACACAGAGACCTAAGGGAAATCTCCCATGAATCCCTTCCATGGCGGCTCCATTTGTTGGTATGAGTTTGCACAAAAGAAGGTCATGTGAGCCGGATGTGTGGTTTTTTTTCTCATCAACACAAAACAATAGGACTAGGGCCATACAATAGAGCTATTCTTGTTAGTGTTAGAGAGGAAACATGTTTCAGAGGCATGTAAGGTTTGAATACTTAAGTACAACAGAGTATTAAAATGTGATGTAAATTAACGTGATGTGTTATGTAGTGTATATGGTGGAATTAGCAAGGAGATTTCCAACATGTATTTTTCCAGCAGAGAAACCCCAGCCACTGAGCGCCTCAGAGAGGGTGATGGGTGTCCTTGGATGGGTGATTGCACTGGGCATCATCCTCTGTATAGCTGGCATAATATATTTGGTCAAAAAACAACAGCGGCACAAACACACAGGGTCAGACAATGACTCGTAAGTATTTAATGCATTAAAATGCTACATTTGCAAGGATGCATGTATAAAATTCTGAGATTTCTTTATTGAGGCCTAAGTAATGACTAAAGTGTCTAAAAAGCTAATTTTCTTATACCTCAGTTATTGACCTAGCTAAATTTAGCAAAACGTTGTATGTAATATTTTTTATATTTAATTTTTATTTCATATTATTTAATCATATTTATTTAAGAATATATATTTTAATTAATATTTAAAACATATGCATATGTGCTTATATATAATAGAATGATTGTTTTATTAATATTAATTTTTATATTTTGTATCATTTATGTATTTGTTTTTAATGTTAATAAATAAATATTATGTAACTAACATGTAATGTGTGTTTAATGTAATGTATATATTATATATTATTGTTTTACATTATTAGTATTATACACCTAATAGGATTTTTTTTTATATATATATTAAATGTAATGTTATAATGTATGTATATATGCATGTAATATTGTTTATGACTTTTAACATTTTCATTGTAGTCTTTTATGTTATTGGACAATTAATTATGCCAAAGCTAAAATTATATAATCATATTAGATATAACTAAGCTTATAGGTAAAATGCATTATTTTTTTCAATGTTATGGTGTGGTTTTAGTAAAATTTCTAAACATTCTGGGACATAAAACTAAATGCAACCAGCCTGTAGTTGTTTTATGGCATTGTTTTAGTTAAGACTCTATCTCTCCCTCTCTATTGTTGCAGAGATAGTTGTTCTCCTGCCCACAAAAAGCCTTCCTCGTCTAAAAAGAGGGCAGCTGATGACTTCCAGGTAAGAGAGCACTCAGTAAAGCCACAGAAACACCAGTGAGGGCCATTTTATCAGATGAAAAGATGCACTAATGCACCATGGTCTGGCTACCGACCTGAATAGAGGTACTGAGACTTTAATGATAAACCTGAATTGCCTCTGGCCTCATTGATATAGTGAGCAGAGAGCGCCTCCTACTGCAGAAGAAAACTTTCTCCCTGTTGAGTCCTAATAGTTAATTATCTCAGAGTATGTTTTAGCAATAACTCTGTATAACTTCCTTGAACTTTGCTACTTTTGAAACATTAATGTATTCTGAATTGGAAAAAAGGTCCAAACTTTATTGTGTCTGCACCAGCATGTGTAATATCAGGGTGACAGTGTCAGCCACGTGCCTGAGTGTGCTCATTAAATATGCACAGCGCTCATTCTCTCGTTCTCTCTATCTGACCTTGTATCTTTGTTCCCACAGAGCCCTGGGAGGTTCTATGATGAGCTCCCAAACACGGCTGACTACGTGAGTTACCGTTTGGCGTGTAACAAAGAAGATTATCTGGAGCAACACTCTCCTCCCATTCAACCTCCTCTGACCTTTCTGCCCCAAAATCCCTACACTCAGCACGGTAACAAGACCGCCATATTCACGTACCCCACACCCCCCGGCCCTGTCTCTTCATACACCTTCCCTAAAGAGCAGTATGTATAAATACATTTGTGACCTCTGTCTCTTTTCTGTCTTTCTTCAATTGCTCTGGTCATTGTGTAGCTACTTTTTTATTGTGTTCTTTCTGAATAGATCTTTTAAAAAATATATTATTATCCAAGCATAATTGGATTTGCATGAATATTTTAAATTTTTGATAATAATATTGCTTAGAATAAATCTGCAAACAATTACAGATTAAAGCAGAGTAGATTCGGGATCAATGTACAGAATAAATCTGATTCTCATTGTCTTAAAGTAGGTCGGTGGTCTGTACACCCCATTTACAATAGACCCATATTGTTTATTGTTTTCTGTACAATTATGCATCACTCCTTTGTTTTATGTCATTTGGGATTTCCACTGTATTTGTGAACAGGTCTTTTTGCTGCTTTTGTAATAGTAAACTTGTGACAATAACATTGTCAGTAAAAATATATTTCCCCAGCTAAATTCTTGAAAAATTTTAAATGTAATTAAAATAATGAATGTAATTTATTTTTAAAATCTTATTTAAAAAATAAAAAATAAATAAACATATGTAAAAAAAAAAAATTATATTTACTACTGTATTTAATTGTGTTTTATTAAAATGGGTGTTTTTGCTGCTTTTGTAATTAGTGAAACTTGCAACAATCACATAATCTGACCAATACTTCACAAAATAATAATTATTCATATTTCTTTGCATCTTTAAACTATATATGCTGTATATATATGTGAGGGGGGTTTACATGCACACCAGCAAATTCCAGGAAGTATTTATGTAGAACTGTGAATCTCTTTGGTAATTTGTCCTTTATTATTGTTTACATTATGCTTTGTGACATTCATGCACAATGGTACAAAGTTCATCCATGCACTGCAATTCTAATCACCATGTAAGGAGCATTTATATAGTGTATAGAGCACAAGAAAGTGTGCAAAAATGTGATGGATTACATTTTATGTATTTGTGTGTTGTTACAGTAACCATATGGTATTGAATAAGCTGTTAATGATGTAATATTTAAATATTTTAACCACTTGTGATTTTTTGGTTCTTTTTTTTCTACTAATAAATACATAAATATATAAATAAACATTGGCTTCAATATTTTTTTTTTAGGTTTAGTATGTCTGATTATAACTGATAAGTTTGAATATTCTTCTTGCATTTTTGCAGGATATGATGATGCAATGCAATACAAAACGTTATAAGGAAGTGATTGTGATGATTACACAATATTTATAATGAAATAGTAATCTGATTAAACCTATTTATAGATTGCATTTAATATACATGACATACTGTATGCCATCTGGTGTGAACATAACATGACAGATCACAACTGGTTTGTCTGGTTACAGAACTGATTTGCGCTAATCACATAAATACAGAGTTCTAGCATGAAACTCTAGATGGCGCAGTCCGATAGGTCTAGCTCAATCTGACCTGGTGACATCATTGTCACACGGCAGCTGATTGGTTCTCTCCTGTTCTCCTGTAGCCAATGAGCTCGCTGCTCAATAGTCAAATACCTGGCTTTTGTTTGCTGTAGCAGTTGGCAGCACACCTCAGAAACCCTCCAACTTCCCCAGCTCCACCTGTATAGATCTGCTACGGAGTGATTCATGTATGCTATATGGGGGTTATTCATATGTGTTATACGTGCAGCAGCAGTATTTCTTACATGCTCACAGCAGCATGTTGTGGATGTATTGGCAGTAGCAAGTCTCGGTACTTGCTCTGCCGCAGCAGCAGCATCGTAGCAGATCTATTCTGCCAAGACCAAATACATTAACATTGTCATGTACATTACCATGCCAATCCCTCCGAGAGTTGTCATGACAGAAATCAGATTATGAACTATTTGTATGAGTGTATGAGCAGTGAAGCAGCTGTAAACTTCTTGTGCTCAGACCGATAAAACTTCTGTAAAACTTGTATCAGAACCGCAAAGACGAAAACTTTTGAATGTCATTGCATTAGATAACAAAATATCAAATCAATTATAGGTTCATTTAAAGAAATACAACACACACATAAACAAAAGGGTTTTAGATGGATAGATTTAAATGAATAAAACAATAGATCTCATGTTTAAAACTATAATATCCATACTATTTTAGACACTGAGATACTGAAACGTTAGTGGAGCATGTTCATGATTAATGTGATGAACTGATATCTGTGGTTACTCTGAGGGGAACTGCCTACTACATCCACAAAAATCACACTAATCTAATGCATGGCATTCAAACAAATGTTCACAAATGTTCAACAAAAATACAGATTTATATGCATACACAATGGTCATGTCATATCTATCATATAATCATTTTCATTGGCATCTGTGTACAGTATATGGGTGTGCACCCTTGCATTCTTAACTGTCCTACCTGGTGTGTTTATGCAAGTGTAACATGAGAAACTCATGAATGAATGTAGGGAGCACTCTGTTTCCTCTGCTTGGCTGAGCTGTCATGGATGGAAACACACACACACACTAGTATAATTCTGACCTCAAACCCAGAGAGGGATGAGCTCAGAGAAGAACCAGGATCTGTGATTAAAGTGCATCTCATCAGGCTGTGAACCTGGCTAACTAATCCTGGAATCCAAATTTTTTAATTGCACATTTGCCGCAACCTACATTTATATGCAGTGTGCACTAAAACATTTTGGTAGTTAGACATGGATTGCATGGATAGTAACCAAATCCAGATTGATGAAAAAGATGTCTTACTGAAACAACTTACTGAATTCGTTAATGCTATAAGACCATTATTAATGCACTGTTATTTATTATTAGCACATGTTTTTTTATTTATATAAGAGAATAAATCATTGTGTTGGAACTCAGCATGTATCAGAAGTTTTTTCTTTCTCACTGTGGGTGATGGCATGCAAGAACGGCCATCCATCCCGCCACCTTCAATAATATATGAGACACAGCTATCATTGTGTCATCCTAAACCTTTCTACTCCACTCCACTGTATTCTTGTACACAGAGGTTTGTGAATTATTGAAGCCAAATCAGTTTAGAAAGACTCAGTTGCCTCTTTCTCTCATTGAGCTTGTGGACTTCGGCAGTAATCATAAGCTCAGAGAGGTCACATAATATTTATTGGATATTTCTCTCGCTATATTTTTTTATTCTTATTTTGGAGACGGTTATTGTGCTTTTTTACATCTTGGTCAAGGCATTGGATATGAGAGTCATGGCACCATGGTCCACATAGTTTTAGGGGTGCATTTCATTTGCCTGGCTGTTTTATTTCTACCCCTCTACCTTCAAGGTAAGAATATCAACAACCATTTTTTATATTTTTTAATATTCTGTTTAGTGCTGTCAACCAATACTTCCAATCATATATTTGTTAACTGTACCACTTGATTGGAAGTATTTGTTTTCTTGTTCAGACTCTGATTTGTGGATTTTTTTTAGTGTTTGCAGACCAAAATGAGAAAAATTATATATATTCACACTGTCAAAATGCAAGTGGAAAGAAATCCACTCATAACGTACCCTTTGTAACTTAATCAATGCTAATAATAACTTGGAGCAATGCCACCTTCGAAATGTTGTGTGTGCTCTTCCAGGCGTAGAGATCTTGGACCCGGGGCAGGTGGTATACAGTGAGACCAGAACCAATGGCGTGGTGGGACGTGGAGTGATCTTGGAGTGTGGCCCTACCTTGCCTGATGTCTTCATCTGGGGCTTCACCAAACCAGGCACAGACACCATCCGTGCCATAGTGTACAACTTTGGGAAGGGTCCTAAAATACAGAAATTAGCCAATGACTTGGGTAATCTGACAGTAATCAGCAACAGCGCCTCTCTGTCCATTGAGAAGCTTCCTCTGGCTGCAGAAGGAGTGTATACCTGCCAGGCACTGTATGATACCCCTGAAGGAGCCAAGCTGTATTACTACTACGTATTTCTGCGCGTTTTAGGTCAGTGGTAATCAGGGGATGTATAAGTACTGATTTGAACAATGGCTGACTAAGTTCAAGGTTAATTTAGGTTGGCCCTGACATTTAGGGTGGTGCAGAAACCCTAAATTACCAGCATATGTTCTTCTTAACTAGCATATACATCAAAACTATTGTTGTTATATTGCTAGTTAAGTATAACTGGTTAAGTATAACTTATAATGATATTGGCATGAACTGTCTGATGTTACTATCTGCTAAATGAATAAATGTAAAGGTAATTTCCAACAGAAAGAAACAAAAAAAGGAAACAAAGAAAAGGTTCAACTGAAACAACATTAACTTTTTTATTGTTTAAGTTGTGCTAGTAAAGTTAGCATATTTTGCAGCCACTCTTTCATGGTTTATCAGTAACGAGGCTCCATTTTGTAATTATTTTTATAGTGCCAGTGACCAATCCTTACATTGTGATGAGTGACTCTTCGCCAGTGGAGGGCACGTCAGTGATCATGCGCTGTGGCCTGGAGAATGGCACGGGGCCTATTAATTACATATGGGAACAGGAGAGCCGGGAAAGCCAGCTCACCACCGTAGCCGAGATCTATGATGACAACCGATTTAATGTCACTGATGTCAACCGAAATCACACTGGATGGTACAGGTGTATTGCCAGCAACCAGGTCAACCAGCAGCGCAGTGACCGAGTCTGGCTTGACACCATTTGTAAGAGACTCCCAAGTATTTTTTGAAATATGAAAGTTTGGTGCATCATATCGATTTAGTGTGTGCAATTTCAAAAGCAATATCCTAGGTAAAAATCTATGGCTCTTTTTCAGTTGGTCCAGACCAGCCTCAGATTGATGTCACCCCTTTTTCAGTGACGGAGCGGGGTTATTCTGCCTTGGAAAGAGAGACAGTTTCTCTCCTGTGTCAAGCTTCTTCTAATCCCCCAAGTCAGTACGTCTGGTTCTACAATAACTCCCAGGTGTTCACGGGTCCACAGTACACCATCACAAGGATCCTACGTATGCACACGGGCCACTATGCATGCCTGGCTCAGAACACTTACCTCAACACCCGCTCCAGGAAAACCATCACCCTCACCGTTTACTGTGAGTGCTCCCACAAATCCCTGCCTGGATTCTGGTGGCCACCTTTGCTGTTTCTTCAACCTGTCCTTCTATAGCTTCTTCAAGTTTCCTTCTGTAATTTCTTGCTGTTGCTTCCTCTTACACCTTTTCCTTCACACTAACACGCTCACACGAAGGTACAGACAGTTACGTAAACAAAGGTGTCAGACTTCCAGAGTGGCCGATTGTCGACGTGCATCTGGAGGAGGTGAAGGACAGTTCTGAGAGCTGAAGGTATACAGCTGGTGTGATTGTTTCTGTGCTATGACAAGTCAAGAAAGGCCTGGTGGCCTTGTATTGTTTTGTCATAACACTTCAATCTTCCCTTCATTCCTTGAATGTACATCTATTCTTGACTGACCGGGGTACTAACAACCCCACCAATACTGTATACTAACACAGCAACACCTTCTCATGATATGACTTTAAATTTGGCTCAGTAATAGCAAGAATAAGGCCTATCCTAATGGGTGATGTTTTTTAACAGATACCAATGCAGTATTTCAGTACTCCTGAACTTTTCTAGAAGTCGACTAGCTGTTACCACTGTGTAGATAAATAATAGACACCTAATCTGACCTCTTCGTTTGGCTCAATTTCAAGAAAGCTTCTCTGTCTCTATCAGTTTCCTAAATTGGCCCAAATGACCTAAGATCCATTTCACTGCCCTGTGTTACACAATGATTTTGTTCCCACAGATCCTCCAGATGGCGCTCCGATTTGCTCAATCCTACCAGTTAACAATCACACTGACCTGGCCCTCCACTGTACCTGGGAGGGCGGTATCCCTGCAGCCTCTTTGAGATGGACCCCATATGTGTTTGGAGAAGAGCGCGAGGGACTCACAAACATCACCAAGATTCAGAAAGGTCAAGGGACTGCAAACAACTCTAACTTCATGTGCCAAGGCTCACACATCGCATCGAATGAAATCACAAGCTGCAGTGTCAGAACGTGTAAGTGTAAAACCAAGAACACCTTGTTCACTTTGAGATCAACAAAAGGTCAGTAAATAGTTTGTACTTTCTTTTTTTTCCCAGGGATGCCCTACGGTGAGCCAAAGTGTTCTGCATATGCAACTCGAAACAATGAGTACCTAATGCTATCCTGCTCCTGGGAAGGTGGGTTTCCTCGAGCCCTGGTGTGGTGGGCCTCCAGCTCAGGGAACATGCAAGGCACATCTGAGGAGAATGCAAACATCCTGGTTTTGCGGTCAAGTGCTTCCTACAGTGGCAAAGACTTTGTATGTTATGCAAAACATCCATTGGCTAAGGAGACTAAACAGTGTGTTTTAAAACTGGGTAAGAAAGAGTCGATTATTATTTTTCTGCACTTTTTTAAAACTGTGAAACAATCCTTTTAAAACAGTCTTTTTTTACTGTCTTTAGAGGCGCCAGTCCTAGTGACCCAGCGCAGTATGATGACCGTCTATGAGGGCAGTGATGCCCAGCTCACCTGTATCTTAAGTAGAAACTACCCCGTCACTGAGATCACCTGGTACAACAACCTGAAACAGCACGTGAATGAGATTCCTAAGAAGTACGTCCTGGAGCGAGCTGCTGCCTGGACCAACTTGACAGTGCGGGAAACGGACAGCAAGACAGACAGTGGCCATTACTGGTGTTCAGCCACCAATGCTGTCGGTGGGGCAGAGATCCCCATTATGCTGATGGTGAAGAGTAAGCAAGCCTGTAAACATTACACTGATAATCTCAGTACTTGAGATACTTATAATACACAGGTATACTATACAAGGTAGATAATACAAGGATGCATGCTGTCTTTCTCAACTCCAGTAGCTCACTCATTGGTTATATTAACTGGTTTTACATATATATGATTGACTTTTTAATTTGACCTGTTTCAGGGTACCCAATGCCCCCAAATATAAGCATCAGTAGGATTATTTACAACAGTCGTCAAAGAACAGATGTTGACCTAGAGTGGAATCTCCAGACCGAGGGTGACCTCACCGGGTTCTTTATCGAGCGCCAGAGGCTCCCTGAACCTGTGAAAAAAAGAAACAGCAACCTTCCCTGGCAGAAACTGGTAGATCTAGAGCAAGATTCCCGACACTACCAAATCAACAATCTGGATCCCATCGGAACCTATGCATTTCGTGTTACTGCCATCAACCACCTCACTACTGGAAACCCTTCAGAGATGAAGAGCCCAGGTGAGAACACTTACAAAGGGCATTGAATATCAGTTATAATCAGTGCACATCTAAACATGGATAACAATCATTTACATCAAAATACCCAAGAAAGGCCAGATATAAATTGATGCCGTTAGAAAATGTTTAAGATTGGAGTGTTTTTTTGTTGTTGCGGAAATTACCTTTTTACTATTTTATTTTTTACCACTGAAAATCTAATGCTGTTGTTTATTTTGTTGCCCATTCAGGTGAAATGCACAATCACTTGACCACTTCCATACCCACACATTCTTCTGATCCTTTCCTCTTACATGATCTGCCTGTTAACTTGCCCTTTGATCTTTCCTGAGGTTACTTTATCTACTCATTCTGTCTGATAACTTACCTCTAAAGAAAGTGCGTATAATCGTATATGCTAATAATGCTGAAACAATGAATTAACCCAAATGTTTAAGCTTATTCCCAAAATCCAGTAATATACATTACACTTGTAATGTATAAAGAGTAAACTCTTATAAAAAATGTCCAATTGCCATGGTAAACTATGCAATTGTGACACAGATTTTATGAAGCTGAAATAGGTATGCTGTCTTCCAGCCGACCCTCCCTTCAATGCCTACCCAGCTGTGATTGGGGCAGCCATCGGGGGCATGATCATAGCAACAATAATCACTATACTGCTCTTCATGTATGTGGTACGGAACCGCAACAATAACTCACGTGAGTTACACATCTTTAATGTTACAAGAAATCAAATATTGGTTGGTTAACCCTCTAACATGGTTGCATGCTAATACAACTTTCACACTTTGCAGGGCTTCATGACTTGATATTTGGAAGGTATGTTTAACAATTGATATTTTACAGTGATTTGATTGTTGTTGTGTTTTTTTACTACTTTAATATTATTTGTGATTTTCAGGCAGAACAGCCAGTCTAGAGAGAACATTAACTTTCCCGAGGATGAGGTTAGCGGAACAGCTGAGGGGGAGAGAGGTACAGGACAGCCAAGCCAATCAGCTAGTCCAGGTACCTCATGCTGTTGACACTTGTTCATCCAACTCATACCAAAAACAAAATGATAATGTTTCACTTTAACAATGAAAATAAAATACTTTTTCTTGTAGCGGCATCAATGGCACTGCCAAGGCCAACTGCAACACCTACAAACCTTCCCCCTGGCGAGGAGCCAGTCAACGTAACTATAACTGTCATGGCCTCAAGCTAAACATAAGGCTGACCATAATCATGTTTATTACCATACATTTACTACAGGATGATGCACTTTGGGGATCAGAAACACATTTTCATCAATAGAAGTAAACAAAGAAAGGAATTTTTTGTGTGTGTGTTGAATGTAATTTTATACTAATATCAATTTAAGAGTTTACTAGCAAGCCTCTCCCATTTCGATAACAGCTCCAGGTCGGCTAATAAACCTGGTTTTGGTATGACTAAAATACAAGCAAATTTTGTCCATTAACAGCAGGATTGTTATAATTTTTGCTACATTAAACCATTTACTTCTGAGGTAATACAAAGCACATTTTCAGCAATCTTTCTACATCGATACACACATTACTTGAGTACCTTTGCATTCCCCTTCCATGTGTCTATTTACAATGAACTAAACTGATTTCAGCTGCTTCTAAATAACATGGGATGAGATAAACTATGACAGTTTGATATTTTTGAACAAATGGTCCTTGCAAGCAAAATGCACTTTTCTGAACTCTCAACGCTTAATAAAATGAAGGTGGAACATTACTGCTGTTTATTTAATTCTCTCTAGACATTGAACTGTCTAAAGCAAGTTGCACTATGGTCATGTTACATGCTCCAAAAAAAGATCTTCCTTTCTACGTTTTATCATTTAAACAGCTGACCAAGCCAAACAGCATGATTAATGACAGATTTATTTTCAATTTTTTTTTTCACATTCAGAATCTTTTTAAGGGGCAGAAATTAAACCCTCTCTTCATAAGTAACGGACCACGAATGAATAGCTTCTCCTCAATCCTTCACACACAAATCAGAAAAACAGACATATACGTTCCCCGATCATAAAACTTAGTGTACCTGTGTACTCATGTGTGAAAGCAGACTTTGCATGTAAAAATGTGGACGCATCAATTCAAAGGCAAAACCTTTTGGTTACTAATAATGTCAGACAGCTTCAGTTTTAGTTTCAGGAATATCCTCTTGAATTCCAAACCGTCGCCCTGGAACACAAAAGAATAGTTTTGAGAAGACAGAGCTTAACTATTCATATCAATGATATTATAAATATTATTCTTCACTCAAAGATTCTTTGATATTAGTTTTAGTTGTATGAGCAGTTAATTTAGAATCATCATAGTGTAGTATATGCAATTAATGGTAATGATAGCATAGAAGTAATTCAATGGTTTGGCTTGTTTTCACCTTTGACAGACGGAAATCTACTAAAATGCGTTCCTCCATTTCCAGGAAGTGCACTATGAAAATCAGCTTGTTATTGCGGCGATCCATTGTGGACACTGTTGCCTATGAAAAGAGAGAAAAAGAGATAAGATCAGTGCATTATACGGTTCAAGATTTAGTGCAAGGATTTCAAATGCTTTAAATGTTACAACTGATTGTTTTATCTATTTACCTGATTGGTGCAGCTCTGTTTCCATGTGTGACCCATAGCAATACAGGCATCACGGAGAGCAATGCAAGATGGTTCTGCCTTTACCGTAGTAAAGAACCTGGTCATCCTTCTCACCAACCGCTGCCATGGGCTCTGAAAATAAATAAACAAGCATTTTTTCGAAAGTATTTAACAAAAATCCATTATTCATTAAATGAATGGGTACACAAATATAATAATAATTACCCATAACCAATTAGTTTAATAATCTAATTAGTTTAATAAAATAAAAAAAGTTAAAAAATGTAATAACGAAATCACAACAATATGAGTGACACAAAATTGAAACACTACTACGAAATAAGAGCAAATATATCTGACAGAAATAACTGAGTCATAATAAATACTTCAGCATACTATAACTGATACTCATTTTATAGAACAGGTTACCTGGCTGGCACCCGGTGTGCCAAGCAGTTGGCTGCCCAGCAGCATGTGGTCAGGACAGGCAGGCTGTGAAAAGCTGACACTGACATCAGTGTGTACCGTAACCTCCTTCTCCTCCCACAATCCCTGCGGCTCAGGCTGAGAGCTGGAGATCTGTGCTCTTTCATCACTGCAGAAACACACAGGTAGTGATGGATGTGCTTCTTAGACCATAATACAGCCCTTACTGTACAATTTGTATTTGTACTAAATATCAAGTCAGCTGTCTTGTGTATTGATTTGTCGTACTGACCTGTTTTTTCGTCTCAACTGTGAGAGCTCAGAGTCAGCCCTATGCATCTTGTTTACTGGTGTTTCACTCTGTCGTTTTACTGCTGTGGTCAAAAATTCAGATCCAAAAGAATCACAAACATTTTCGAAAGACTCACAATCACAATTACTGTGCTGATCTTTGAAAGCAGTACCTGATTTGAAACTACTGATAAACCAGCGGTGTTTCTTAATTTCTGGAATGGTGAACCTGTCCTCTGGATTATGCAGTAATATCTTAGATAGCAGACCTGAAAAGAAAATGAAACACAAACTTCAGCATCACAGGTGTTTTAAAACATGTTTCTGTGCATTTGTGCAGGTGTTCTGGGTGGTTGCTTTCTGGCCCAAGTCAAAAGAGTCAACAAGTCTGGTCTAATTGAACACTGAAAGAAAATTCAATTAAATACAGAAATATACTGAATTAAAGAATCTCTTAACTGAATCTCTTAAGAAGCTTACTCAGTGGAACAGCATCAATTTTCTTCCAGGGTGTGAGGTAGATTTTCTTCTCTAGCCAATCCAAATACTCCTGACAGTTTTCACTCGGCTGGTCCCATGGTAACTCTATGGAAAAATGCAGCTTACAATAGCAAAACTCTCCACAAAGATGCAGTCTCTGACTGATACACACTGAATACTGTTTTCCTACCTCCAGCTAACATTGCAGTGAGCACAATGCCACAAGCCCAAGTGTCCGCAGGTTGAGCGTGGAATGCTGAGCGTGACATCAGCTCAGGGGCAACATAGGGCAGAGTGCCACACAAACGGGTCAACGCCCGCTCCCGGCCACGGTTGCGGAACATGGTAGCCAGTCCGAAATCAGAAATCTTCAGATTATCTGAGCGAAAACATAAATAGGATATATAAATATAATGATATAGTAAATGTAATTAATAATACACAAATGTTATTAAAATTAGCATTTACATTTATGCATTTAGCAGACACTTTTATCCAAAGTGACAATATTCATAATTCCAGGTTTATGAGACAACAAGATTAGGAAGAGAAGAAGAAATAGAAAATAACGTATTATAAATATTAGTTTAATTTATAAAACAAACTCATTAGATGCATTACATCTATCCACTAGAACATAGGTTTTTAATCTTTTAGATGCCACGGACCCATCTTAAGCAACTATATATTTTTCTTATATAAAACCCAGTTTATACTGTGAAAAAGTTAATATTATGTGAAAAATATTATTTTGAAAATATTTAGTTTCTATTATGGTACATTATTTAGGTTTCCTACTTACTATAGCACTGTACTATTAAATTACATTTTTTTATTTTATTTCGGTCATTTTTTAACATTTATTTTAATGATGATTTAATTTTAAGCACTAAATCTTATTTTTATTTTTAATATTTATTATTTACTTGATTATTATATTTATTATTATTTACATTTTTCCATGGGCTCCCTAGCACTTCCTTGCCCCCTGGGAGTCCCCAGACCCCAAAAGATATATTCCTGACATATTAATAATAACAGAATACAATTTTATGGGTGCCATGAAGTTTTATGTCACAGCTATCACCATTACACATATTAGTGTGGCTGGCTGGAACGTTGCACTGACCAATCAGAAGCCAGAATCTGTTTTATAATCACATTTAACACAAGACCACTCAGAGGTACCTTTATCATCAAGAAGAATATTCTCAGGCTTTATGTCACGATGTGTAATCCCAACACTGTGAAGATATTCCTGTAAGTGAGAGAGATCTAGTTTTACAACAAAGGCAGCTATGGATAGTAAACTGCTCACGAACACACCGGAGTCAAAGAAAAATATTCACAAAACTGACACTTACCACACCAGCTATTAGCTGCTGAAAAAACCGGTGCGCCTCCTTTTCTGGCATCCCAACGTCTGGCTCTGTCAGAAATACAGAATCTTCAATATTTGCTCATCGCAAACATTCAGACTCCTCAGATCTACATTGTACTGGAGAAACCCAGGTAATATGTCCTAATCTATGTTTAGCTCACCGATTCTGTCAAAGAGCTCTCCTCCGCTACAGTACTCCAGGAAGATGTACTGTGTGGTCCCCTCACTCCTGTGCCCAAAGAAACGTACGATATTTGGGTGTGAAAGCATCTTGCATACGCAAACCTCCTTCTTCACATTCTCTACACAATCCTTGGCTTTTGCCATGTCCACAACTTTCACCGCCACGGCCTCTTCTGTCTTCTTGTTGACCAGCAGTCGCACCCTACAACAATTTGAAGTAGATTAATACATTTTAAGACGAATCAGTTTGAGACTGATAAAAAGGACACTGGTCACTTACTCTCCATACGCCCCCTCTCCAAGGGTCTGCACCACATCCCAGTCTTTAACAAAAGGCACAGCCATGATCTGACCTGTGGGCACAAGTCAGAACATCCTTGCATATTATTCAACTTAAATATGGGCATTTCAGAGAGCAAAACATCCTTTATCCAAAGACATAGACGACCTCTTTCTGAGGAGGAGGAAACAGGAGGCAATACAGAATGAAGTGCTGGAGTTTACCAAGGATCAAAGCTCCTGTGGTGTGAGAATGAGATGGGAAAGGAACACACAGCGCCAGATGGTGTCGGCCACTATTAGCAGACGTCTACATGAAGCAAGAGAGCAGTACCAGATGGACATTGATGAAAGGAGGGAAAGGTTTGAATGGAATAGCCTCAATTATTTATTTGATCAATTATTTAGAAATCGTCTCATTGTATAGTGTAATGACTTTGGCTCTTTTTTACAGGCTTCGTGAGCTGCTAGAGTCAGAGGAGGGGGAGATCTTCAGGGAGATGGAGGCACAAAAGGAGACAGTGTTGGAGAGGCAAGCTAAGATGGTTGAAAGAGCCAAGACTCTACGAGAGAGAAGAGAGAGCGAGAGACAGAGACTTGCTGCTGAGAAACTCGATCAGCTCTTCAGGTAGAACGCCGTATCATTAGTGGTTGGACAAACTTGAACTTTGATTCAGACTACAAGATGTTCCATCTTCCTGTGTTTTAGAGAGCAATGTGAGGAGCTGCGTGCCGTGGAGATGATGCGCAGACAGGATGAGGTCTGCACTGAGCGTGCAGCTCAGATCCATACTAAGGAGGAAGTGCAACGGATGCAACAAGAAGAAGACAGACTGTTCTCCCAGATGTGGGAGAGCGACAGGATGGCCAAAGAGGAGCGTCATAACCACGAGGTTCAACGTCAGAGAGAGAACAACCTCCAGCAGAAGGCATTCCTGCAGGCACAGATGGAAATGACTGAGCAGCAGAGAATACAGGCAAAGCAACTGAAACAAGAGGAGGCCCAGTTACTGGTACTGAGCATATAATAGGATGAATCAATCAAATCAAGCCACAGTTATTATAGGGATGCACAATATGTCTGTACCAATATTAGAGATTTTTTAATTCATTCATAATCTGTCGATATTGGTTATTTAATCAGGCATGCTCATTTTCCCTATCTTTAAATTTAGATTACCTTAATGGTCTCTTCAAATTTCTTTAAATGAATGTGTTCTTCTGTAATTGTTGAGTTTGTTTAGTTTTGTATTGTGTTAGTAATTCACAAAAATTTATATTAGAACTAATATTTTTTTTAATAATGTAAATATAATAGTATAAAATGCATACTTTTGTTATTAAAAAGATATTACATTATATATATATATATCACAACTTATATTTTAAAATTCTCTCTCTCTATATATATATATATATAATGGCATTTAATATACACTTATTATATTATTACATCTAAATAAATTAAAATAAAATATAAATATTAGAACTGATATTTTTGAATAATCTAAATGTATTTACATAGTATTCATTATACAATTATATTATTAAAAATAATATTTTAAAACTAAATAATAAAAAAATATATGTCACTTATAAATATAATCTTTAGCAAATCTCTAAATTAATTTAAATTTTACAAACCGATCATGGTAACACTTTATTTTAAGGTGTCCTTGTTACGCGTTACTTATACTTACTATTATAATAACAATTAATTATACATAATTGCATGCAAGTAACCCTAAGCCAAACCCAAATCCTAACCCTAACCATATAGTAAGTACATGTAGTTAATTAATATTACTCAGTACTTATATGTATAATTACACTGTAACAAGGACACCTTAAAATAAAGTGTCACCCCGAACATTATAATGCCTTGATGCATTAGAAAATGTTTAAAAATACAATAAAACTTTGAAGCTGTGGCACTGACTCTCGTGAACGTTGTGCTCCTTAGAGAGAGCACAGGGAGATGCTTCGCCTGGAGGCAGAGAGAGAACACAGACAGAAGCTTCAAGACCAGGAGAAACGACGTAAACAACTGGACCTTTCGCTTCGGCTGAAGATGAAGCGCCTGGCACGAGATCGGCAGGAAGAGCTGGCTCTGGATATGAGCATCCTAGAGCAACTAATGACTGAAGAGCGAGATGAAAAGCAAGATGAGGTCCTCAAAAAGGTTAGATTTCAGCCCACACTGTGGCCATTTTTGACCATCAATGTCAATTCTCTCATTATTCATAAAATGTTCTTACTAAACAGCTGGAGCGTCAAGAGGAGCAGCGCAGGTACCGGGAGTATCTGGCAGAGCAGTTGGAAGAGCAGAAACGGCAAGAAGCTGAGACGGAGCAACTGTTTGAATCAGAGCTGCAGCAGGCCTGGGCCCGCAGGGAGGCACAGTGGCGTCAGGAAAAGGCAGCGAGGGACCGACTCATGAAGGATGTCATGGACACTCGCCGATTGCAGATCCAAGAGAAGTGTAAGGAAATTGCTTTAAGATCAGCCATTTTCACACATACACGCACACACACACATATATATATTTATATATATTTATTATGAAGGTGTTATTTTTCTCTTCAGTGAATGAGAATATGCAGAAACAGGCTGAGCCTTTCAAAGAGAGAGAGGAGCTTGACCGAATCCTTCAAGAGAACAAATTGCTGGATGAAGAAGAAAAGAATCGGTAGGCTTTTGTCGAAGTTGTGCAACTTAATCATACTTATACCAAAACATACAAAAATAATTTGACTCATTTCTAGTTTACGGGAGGCCACTCAGGAATATCAGGCTGATTTATTGGCTCAGATGCTGTACCGCCAACGCATTCGTGAAGCAGAACAAGCTGAGAAAGAATACGAGTTCCAGAAGGGTCTGATGTACCAGGAGCAGTACAATAAGAAGATTCAGGACATCCTTTCAAGGCCAATATCCAGCACCACAGCAGTTCATCCCTTCAGGAGACGAGAGCGCTCCAACTTTGGTGCACAGTTGGCATAAATCCATCCAGTTCTATTCACAACATAAGTAACATTCATTAGTATGAAATATTCGAAAAATATTAGTATGAAAATACATTAAAAAATAAAAATAAGGAACTTTCAGTGAACTTACATGCTTAAATATCTTGCTCATTTCTGAATAACTATATGTTGTATGTTTTACATATTTGTGTGTTCTGTGATCAGATTCATTATCCATGTGCTGAAGTTTGTATTCAGACAAGTCTGACTGGATTAACTTGTTTTGAGGTAGATATTTGCATGTTTAAAAGTTAATTATTTAAAGAAAGCCAATCATTTTAATGAATAGACTGTGAATAGTGTCTTCTTTTTGCAAATCACTCAGACTTACTTATACACCGCATCTAACACCAACCATCTAATTAAAAACAATGGAAAGCTGTCCAGGGTTGCTATGAAACATGTACAGTACATAATACCAGGAGAGGTCAAAGGGTTAAGGTTTAAAAATGACAGTTAACATGCAGAATATTTCCATAATGATTTAGCAACAGGGTTTTAGACCAGTAAGCTGCTGGGTTAAATGATTAGAGGGTGAATGAGTGGGTGGGTAACTTTTGACGCTGCAAATACCACAACAGCATGTGTATGGTGAAGAAGTTAGTCAACACCCAATGCCTTACTTAGGAGTGGTAGGGGTGTGGAGCAATTGGTCTATGTTATTTTTGTCTTTTTTTTTCTCACCTGGCTGTTCAGACAGGTTTAACTTTTACCCAAGCCAGTTTGGAACTACAAAATTCGGCAAAGTATGCTATACAATCTTTTTGAGCTTGACATGAGGAATATACAACATCTGAATAATTCAGAGCTCTGATGATCATTGTGTCTGTGAATATTGGCACACTTTTTAGGAGAAAATGCGTGAACATGAACTGTATGCCAAGGTAGGTCAGATATTGCTACTCTTTCATTCTAGATTTCCTCATCACATTAATTACAGTATGTGGTCCACTGAGATTTACAGGTTACAGCTTTATAAATAAATTAAAATATACAATCTAAACCAAGCTAGCCGTAGCTAAACACATTTACGCATCTTTTTATGTCATTTTTAATGTCCTTATTCAGGATTCTCATTCTGAATTTATGTTTCATCCTGTAGTTTAAACACGGCTTGTGTTCACTCTGCACCTTGCAGATAAGAGTAGAGAGGCTGCTTTGTTGCTCAGCTTTGTGTCTTTGATTAATGATGCAGACACTGAGCACACACAATGCACACTATCTGATTATTCTAGGCAGCTTCTGCTCTCAAATATTTATGAGAAACACAAGAAAAGCACATGTATATATATAGAATCTTGTGATAAGCTTCACATTGTATGATCACAATGAAATGGGCCCAGTCAACTTCAACAAAGCTGTGTCGTCTTGGTGCAATGATGTGTTTCTATGTATTTAATAGCTTATACTGTCTGTGTACTAATAGTAGACTATATTAGTAGTATTTAGTATTTCTAGCTGGAGACATTGAAGCAAAAACTGTATTTCATGGAGTAATCATTTATTTAGACTAAAATGCTCTCAGATGACTGACAAAAACCACACTGAATACATATGGGTCAATTATGTGAATTTTCATTTTTTTTTGTCTGGATCTAGTAAGTCATTAAAAATTATAAATAAATAGATAAATAAGAATGCAGTTCATTAAAATGGACTTGAATACACATTTTCTAGTATAAACATATTTTTAATTTCTGATTTTAAAAATACTTTAGAATTTTAACTTTTGATATTTTTTGTTTGGTCTAAAGGCAAATATAAGTGGTATAGCTGCCCAGAGAATGGAAAACAGTCTCTAAAACAAATAATTATTGGAAAAAGTTGATGTTATTATTTATTTATTTTTTAAATAAGCAGCAGCTATTTTACATTTAAATTTACATTTTGTCAATTAGTACATGCTTTTATCCAAAGTGACTTACAAATGAGGACCAACACAAACAATTTATCATAAGACCCAAATTCAGCTCAGTGTAAGCTATAGTGGCACACAAGCTTGAGCATAAGTGCAATACAGAAAAGAAAAGAAAAACGGGGGGGGGGCTATATTGGATTTATTATAGGAAGTGCATTGTTTATGATTTTGGTTTGTTTTAAAATATTAATAAGAAAAACATTTTGTTGTCATGTGACAAGGGAGGACCCCTTTAGACCCTCATCACTTCTTGCAAAAAGTTTGTAAATTTTTTTAAAGTGTTTTTTTTTTCTTTTTAAATTATTTTTATTTAGCCTGGACGTTCTCATTTCTGTCAGCATGTGATTTTTCGTGCAGTTCTGTAATTGGCCAGAGGGTGTCGCTGTAGACACACTGAATTGTGCCATTGATCCATGAGCCTCTGCCGCTGCGGTCATGTCAGTCAGCATGATAGAGTCTATGAAGAAGGGAAGAAGGGAGGGCAGCAACTCCTGCATTTTGACATTTACACACTTTACACACATCTAACCAGTACCTTTAAGTCGTTACCTGAACTCAGCGATTAGTCGTGGCCATTGCTTATTTTAACTTGATTTTTATGTGGAGGAGGAGATGAAAGGGGCTTGTCCAACTCAACTTCAATTATGGGAACAGACACCTGCCGCGACCAGGCGCGGCTAACGCGCTAACATTAGCCGTCAGAGGGAGTTCAAAAGTACAAACCAGCATACCAGGACGACATGGAGTGGTGACAGCACACAGGAAACCTGGATTATAAAACTTGTTGGGAATATCATCGTATTCAAACGGAGATATTTGAACCTTACGTGTGCTGATGTAACTAGTTTTGGTGGGAGTTGCTGTATTTGGGATCATGTCTGTGACTGAACTCTACTCTAAGGTGAGTTGTTTGAATGAGTTTTATTTCACCATTAAATAGATAAATAAATAGTTAATCATATGTGACAGGTGGACAGTAATATGTCATTTATTTTCTGTGTGAGATCGTAAACGACGCGAAACGCATTCGCTAATCTTAAATCTTCGTTCAGTGTAGCATGACTAGCTTAAAATAATTTAATTAATCCCAAAACATTTCATAAAACCTCACAAAAAGGTAATATTCAAATATCTGACGCCCTGCGGTTCTGCTTAACTGCCTCTAACTTCCTATAAAACACAGGGAAGTATCGCGGACAGGTGTGTTTGTTGGTTTCGGTCTGTAGGTAGTTTCGGTGTTCGCGGTGTTCGAAAACCGATTGAGCGCCCTATCTAGACAGCATCTTTGAGCGCGTTCAGCTGCGCCTTTGTTGTCAAATAATGCCGTCTATGTAGGCAGCTCACTAAGTTACGACATACAGCCAGTGTTTATGAAGAGCTCTTCCTCTTTTGAGGACTTTAGTGACTCTGATCGTTCAAATTTCTCTAAATATGCTACAATAGGAAAGACGATTGTGTATCAGTCAAAACCAGCATATAAGCAATAAACAATCATTTCAGTTTATTGGGTATTAATTTCCTGTAAATTATTTTTTATAGATGAGCTGGTTGGCAACATTTGTTGGGAGAAGGTTAATTCCTCATTTGATATTTAAATCTGTAATTTTTTGTGCTTGTTGGGATCGTTAATATGACCATTGAAGATTTATTTTCAGGGCTCCCATACTTAGGGAATTTTATTATGAAAAATGATAAAAGATTAGTAAATCTACTTTTTTCTAACTATGCCTGCCTGTAAATATTTCATTAGATGGTAATTGGTACACACGACTGGAAGAAGTCATAGAAATTCAACACTTATGCCTTGTAATCCCACAAATATGAACTGACATTTGTTTTTGTATTATTTTATTTTGACCTCTGGAGATATTTCACTGAGGGAAAGCAGGCTAGGAAAGACCTTTGTGTAGCCTAATATTTTATGGTCACATACTAATGCTGCAGGTGACTCAGTGTTTCCAAGTTGTTTGGGCTTGTATGCAAAATGAATATATATTTTTTTCCTCTAGTCTTCAGCCTTGGACAGACTGTTCAGTTCAGCCTTGTTCTCATAGTGTCACCATAAGGGTGGATTCATATTACACCAGTTCAGTCCCGTATTTTGGCCTCGGTGCTCTGGTATTGTTCGGATATTTTGCCCTAAAAGAATTCCACAGCTTTCAGGTTGTATTATTAGCTTGTGTGCTGTTACCTTAGCGATCATAAAAAGACCAAACCATGTCATCATAACCACCCTGCCCATGTGTGTCATCGATTACACTGAGAACAAATAGTATTGAATGGCTGGTCAGCCATTGGAATGGACTGGATTTTAAAAAAAAAATGTAAACACCCAAAAGTCATATGTGACAACCCCCTCTTTCTCATATCCTAATTAAACTTCCTAATCTGCTTTTTGATCATTAGATGGTAATTGGTACACACGACTGGAAGAAGTCATAGAAATTCAACACTTATGCCTTGTAATCCCACAAATATGAACTGACATTTGTTTTTGTATTATTTTATTTTGACCTCTGGAGATATTTCACTGAGGGAAAGCAGGCTAGGAAAGACCTTTGTGTAGCCTAATATTTTATGGTCACATACTAATGCTGCAGGTGACTCAGTGTTTCCAAGTTGTTTGGGCTTGTATGCAAAATGAATATATATTTTTTTCCTCTAGTCTTCAGCCTTGGACAGACTGTTCAGTTCAGCCTTGTTCTCATAGTGTCACCATAAGGGTGGATTCATATTACACCAGTTCAGTCCCGTATTTTGGCCTCGGTGCTCTGGTATTGTTCGGATATTTTGCCCTAAAAGAATTCCACAGCCTGTATTATTAGCTTGTGTGCTGTTACCTTAGCGATCATAAAAAGACCAAACCATGTCATCATAACCACCCTGCCCATGTGTGTCATCGATTACACTGAGAACAAATAGTATTGAATGGCTGGTCAGCCATTGGAATGGACTGGATTTTAAAAAAAATTTTAAACACCCAAAAGTCATATGTGACAACCCCCTCTTTCTCATATCCTAATTAAACTTCCTAATCTGCTTTTTGATAATCTTTATGGAAGACCAGGGAACAAATTTACCATCTGTTTTTTTTCCCAATGAACTTGCTATTTTTAGAGAGGCTGTTTATCTTATATTATATCTAAGAACACATAACACCTTAGGGGGTCTCATTTAAAGACCTAATAAAAAGAAGTAGAAAAGTAGATCCCTTCGATGCGTCCCACCTAAACATACATTAAAAAAAATCTTGACAGCACATTTTGAATGACAAATAATTTTAGAAATATTATTAAAGGGGTCATATGATGCTGCTAAAAATAACATTATTTGGTGTAACAAAATGTGTTTATGCGGTTTAAGGTTAAAAAAACACATTATTTGCAGATATCGTCCTCTTTTGGAAGACCAAACAAAGTAGTTTCGCTTTCACAACGAAGCACACAACATCTTTACGACATGGCGGCGGCAACAACAAAACTACAGCAAGAATAAAAGTTACGCCTTCTTTCTTTGCGTGAACATTTGTGGGAACATTTATGCAAATCTTCCCACATAGCGACGTAGATATGTGGGGGCGTGTTAGAACGAGCCATTTTAGGTAGGCGTGGCTGACTCTTAACTTTTGTAAAGAATATCTCTTTGGATTTGAGACTTTAGTCTTTGCAACTTTACAGATCTTCTTTATGAACCAAGAGCTTGTAACACTCCAAAGAGAAAGGAAAAATTGAAATCGCGTCATATGACCCCTTTAAATCACATTGTGTTGTTTGATGCCTGCTGTGAGTGTGTAAGCTACCATGTAGCATGTTGTTGGAGCTTTGTGTCTTTCTTTGGTTATTGGTCTCAGAAAGAGGATTAGTTTGGGGCACAATGCACCCCTGCTGAAGTTTCTACCCCCCTCCTAAGGTGGGAGGTTTGTTGAATTGACCCCAACACAACCTAGATTTGTTGGGATGCACAAAAAGAGTCATTAGGCCCAAGTAGGGCTGCACGATTAATCGAATGCGATTGTCATGTGCATTTTGTTAGTAAAGCCGGTTCTGTAATCAGCAGGAAATCATCATCACGTGCTTTCAGATAGAGCAGAATTTACTACACATAGCCGTAGTTCACTGACAAGTTATGCAAAAAAATCGCAGACAATTTTATTGCGCGATTATGAAATCAAAGAAATCGTTTGCGATAATGACAGCTGTTTACATGGCTTCTCAGTGAACTACGGCTCTGTGAAGTAAATGCTGCTCCATCTGAAAGCATGTGAAAATACCACATTTAATAACATATTTTGACTCCAAACTCACTTCATAACGTCAGTCGAGTGTTTGAAATAAATCCTTCTGTGAGATAATGTGGCTTCTTACACAGAATAAGGCACGCAACATATTTCATAGTATTTAAGCAGTGATAAAGGCATGTATAAATGTAGTTTATTTTAATGAAAATTATAGTAATAAGAACTCAGATTGCCGTAGTCGTGTGTTTATTAGTCACGTTGAATCAATGAAAGCAGTTGAATCTTCTGTTTATTCAGTTGCAGCGATTTTCTGCAGCATTTTCTGGGTTTCTTCTGCGAGGCATATTTGGAGTTTCAGCGCGAGAGCACCCTCTGGCCTTTGGATAGAGATTTACTGCTGATCACAGAACCGTGCTTCACTGAAAGATATGCATGACAATCGCAGCTTCTGTTGAAACGCGATCTCGATTCCATTTCGATTTATCGTGCAGCCCTAGGCCCAAGTAGACTGAGGGAATTTCCCTTGCGGTAATTTTGAGTGGCTCAATAGAGCGGTATGCGGTATTATCGCCATACACACACACACACACACACATATATATATAAAGACAGAGATTTCGCTTTCCTTGGACATGACTACCTATTTTCGCAAATATATATGACTCGTCCTAGAGGACAGACACAAGTAATCTCAGTCGATCTCTTGTCTCATTCACTGTTTGTTTAGGCTTGTTAAGTGCAAATCTACGGAGCCTTTGTACAAATCAGCATGGTACACATTGTTATCATTACAAACTTGTTTAATATTCAGTCCACATGCATGAAGTGTAAAACGAGAAGGGCGTAACCTTACGAAAAAAGAAAACACTCAAAAATCGCGGTTGCTGCGGTTCTTGCATTCCTCTGCGGTTTGCTCGTCAATAGCGCAGTATTGCGATATTGCGGTTATCGCGACAGCCCTACTTGTGAGCAGTCTTTTCTTCTGTTGTGCTGTTTAAACAAAAACACTCCTTTCTATTTTTGTTCTCTGCTCTTTTTTGTAATTTATGGTCTTCTGTTTCTGTTACTGCATCTCCTTGATTAAACCGTATGTTACATCACTGTTGAGGTCTCTCAGTGCCTCTGAGCAGGTAAACAAGTCATGTGCCGATCCAGGGGGAGTATTGGGCTGGATATGCGATCACACTCCATTCACTTATGGTTTGGCTAATGCCACTGCTAAAGTAACTGATGCAGAAACAAGAGTCTCTGTGAGGGCTGGGGAGAGAAATCTGAGAGAAGCACTAAAGAGCTTTTATTGTAATGTTCATGCACCTTTTTGTGTTTAAAAAAAAAAGTGCCTTTTTGAGTCCCTGCATAGTGTCATTTGAATTGCGGCAGGTTTAAAAATGGCTTATGACCAGTTCTGGTTTTAACATACCTGGCTTCATCAGCACAGTTCAAAGTTATACGATTAACCCAGTGATTATGAGTTTAGTATTCTACATAGAAGTCTAGGTGATATTGCTTAAATATTGAGGGTTTTGACAACATTCAATATATTACGATATTTATATCGTTTTTTTTTGTATTTTTTTATAGGGGTAATTCTTTTTTGATTAAACTATTATTTTAACCAAAAAGATGTTTGTTGCAAATTAGAATAAATATTTCAAAACAAAAATTAAAATAAAAATCAAGGTAAAAATAATCAAAGCATGTTATTCACTAAACGAACACAAGAAGAATATTAAATCATTTTATTTAAATGCATATTTATAATAGGGCTAGACAATAATTCAATATCAATATACTATATTGCAATATAATTTTTTTCGATAACGGTGATATGATTTTTAAACACATTTCGATATACATTACCAGTGTTTCCCATACATTGATTTATTTGTGGTGTTTGATTTCGTTGAATAAACATGAGCACTGCACATTTCAAAATCATAACACGGCGCGGGTGTTTTATATGAATGTATCTCTGAAGGGAAAGGACTGTCTTCAGAAATGTTTCAATGACATTTTCATTTTTTTCTGATAAAGTAGCCTTCATGAGCGGAGCTGCTTTGATTACAGCCGTTACTGGGGAAACCGCTAGTTTTATCACTCTAAGGGTGGGTTGCACCAACAAGGATTAAGCTTTAATCTAGATTAAATCAAGGTTTATCTAATAATTCCGTTGCACCAAACTTTAAACCTTGTTTAAAAATAAGCAGGATTATATTTAAACCATCATCTTGATCCTGGATTTAATTTATATTTAAAATAGATTAACTTTAATCATGTTGCTCCATAACTTCAAACTCAGATTTAAATCTCAATTAGGGATTAATTTTCAATTTACAGGTGAGGAGGTTTAAATTAAATAAAGTGCACCTACAGTTACAATTATATGGCTGATTAAACAAAGAAAACAGTAGAGGGTGTGTTGTGAGGTCTCAGGTGTTTATTACAAATAAAAAGGAGGATTTAAGCGCATTGAGCCAGCAGATTGTGAGGGTCTTGGCAGCCCGTAGTAAACTCGTGTCTGCTATCGAGTCCGGGATGTGAATCCGTCACTCATCTCGGTGCATGTCGGCGTACGACAAAGAAAACAGAAATATACTGTATAGCATTTAACGGTAGCGGTGATGATGAAGTGAGCGCCAATGATCGCGGCCACGCCTCTCGTTTCTCACGCCTGCTCCACGCGTGGATGCTGGGCGGCGATCAAACGGACGGGGCAGCGCTGTCATAAAACATACTCCATTAATTGATACTATAAACATATTTCCAGGATTATGAAATCCGTATGCACTGCCAGAAATGTATTCATTGCTTGCTTGATCAGCCATTTGAATAACGATAGCAGTTTAGTAAGTCGGCAGATATAAGTTTATTTCCTTTTTTGACACAAACAACTTTTTATGTCAGAAAGAGAGTTTGGTAGTAAGCAAAGAAAAATTAGGAATATTAACATTGTTCCTGTTTAATTGCAATGGCGAAATCCATCATGGTGGAGAAAATTTATCGTAGATGGAGATTTTAATCGCAGGTTAGAGTTCTAATTAGGGCTGAACGATTTTGGAAAATCTAATTGCAATTTTTTTTTTTTTTACCAATATTGCAATTGCGATTTAATATGCAATTATTTTTTAAAAGCTCTTTATGTTCTGTATTATTCAACAAAGACAAGCTATAAATCATTGTATAGTATGCCCAACACAATATTATATACATTAAACATAAATGTTCTTTTCTGTAGGCCAGGCCTATATGTTAAGATGAAATTAGGTGATGCATGAATTGATATGAATGTCATTTTTATTTAACAACTACAATCACAGTACATTGACTGATTTGTTGAACTTCCAACCTCGTAAGCATGTAATAATTATGTTTAAATTAGCCTGGTGTAAACATTCATATGAAAGTCAGTAACAAATCACACAAACTAAAGTAGATTGCAGAAATATAAAAACAAATCTGTTGCTTTACCACACTACTTTAGATAATTCAAAGTCACTGTAGAGTTCAGATGCAAAAGCCTCTAAGTGCCATCCAACATTTTCTGCTAAAATTATTAATTTCTGATGCTCCTATATGTTTATGTTCAGTTATTTTACTTTAATAGGAAAGAAAATAAACTATTTATTGCCTTTAAAGTGAAATTGCTGAACCTACACATGGGAGCCTGATAAAAATGCTCATTTTAGAAGAAAATTTCAAACGGCACTTAGAGGCTTTTGCATCTGAACTCTTCATATGTAAACATGTGCACTGCACTTTTTAAACACTGTCTATTAACTTTAGACCAGTGGTTCTCAAACTTTTTTGGTCGCGCTCCCCTTAAAACCTATAAAAAAAATGTTTAAAAACACCGGCATCACTTGAAACATTGAAAAATAGCATAGAGAGAATAACTTATTATTATCATTATTATTCTCTCTCTGTTATTTCAACCCTCTACGGACGCCTTGGCAATTGAATCGCCATTGGCTAGTACATTTTTTTTTTGTGTAGAGTTGTCACCCAGTGTAGAGCTGTTGCGGTGCGACGCGAATCAACTGTAGTGTATAGACACAGTGAGTGAAGCCGAGAGCAAGATATGCCTCGTCATATTTTATGCATTTAGATTTTTGTATGACCAGCACCTGCCTGGGTCTGTGCGACTTCATCTATGGCTTTTCTCTTCGCTTTCACAAACCGATCCATCTCCCATTCTAAGTTATGTCCTTTGGCTGTTTACTGTTTTATTTATTTTCTTTTTCTGCTGATGGCCCGTGCTCGACTTGAAGCAGTGCTGCTTAGACCGATGGGTGTGTGTCATCAAAGTACTGCGAGAGCTATAAGAGAGCGCGGACGTCTCCTAATGCTTTCTCTCGCCGTACTTTGATGTCATACACCGATCTGATCTTCAAGTCGAACACCCCTCTTTACTCTCGTGTGTCACATGACCGTGTAATCGCAGCCTCTGCGATTGAAAAATCGCATTATTTCATATCGCGATATTATCGCAAATGCAAGTAATCGTTCAGCCCTAGTTCTAATCCCCGATTTGTTAATCTGTGTTTAAAATTAAGTGGTGCAACACAACTCGATTTAAAATAAAACCCAGATCAACAAATCCTTGATTAACTCTAATCTTTACTTAAATGAATCCTTGTTGGTGCAACCCACCCTAAGGGTTTTTTTTAAATCGAGTTGTGTTGCACTTTTAAACACAGATGAACAAATCGGGGATTATAATTCTAACCTGCGATTAAAACCTCCATCTACGATAAATTTTCTCCGCCATGATGGATTCGCCAATGCAATTAAACAGGAACAATGTTAATATTCCTTATCCTTCTTTGCTGACAACTAAACTCTCTTTCTGACATAAGTTTCTTTTGTCGATGAAGGAAATAAATTTGTCAAATATCTGCCGTCTTACCTACGTAGAGACTGTTATTCAAACGGCTGATCAAGCAAGCAATTTATTCAGTGCATACGGATTTCATAATCCTGGAAATATATTTATAGTATCAAATAATGAAGTATATCTTATAACAAAACAACCGAGATAAGAGAAAACAACTGGCACGATTCGTGGACCTCGGTGCCCTGTCCATTTGATCGCCGCCCAGCAGCATGCGTGGAGCGGGTGTATGAAACGAGAGGCACGGCCGCGATCACTGGCGCTCACTTCATCATCACCGCTGCAATTAAATGCTATAGGCTACAGTATATTTCTGTTTTCTTTGTTGTACGCCGAGATGAGTGACGTATTCACATACCGGACTCGATAGCAGACACAAGTTTACTACAGGCTACCAAGACCCTCACAATCTGCCAGCTCAATGCACTTTAATTTTCATTTTTATTTGTGATAAACACCTAACGACACACCCTCTATTGTTTTCTTTGTTCAATCAGCCACATAATTGTAATTGTAGGTGCACTTTATTTCATTTAAACCTCCTCACCTGTAAATTTAAAATGAATCCCTAATTGAGATTTAAATCTGAGTTTAAAGTTATGGAGCAACGAAGTTAATCTATCTTAAATATAAATTAAATCCAGGATCAAGATGATGGTTTAAATTTAAACCTGCTTATTTTTAAACAAGGTTTAAAGTTTGCTGCAACAGAATTATTGCTGGCAGAGAGTGAGTTTGCATTTTCAGTAAGCCCGTCTCCAGCAACATTTCCAGTTTTTGTTGTTGTTAAATTTTTTGGTTTTCTGCAGCAACTCGGAGCACTTTTCATACCCTTTTTTTCTGGCTAAAGCACATTTGTTTCAATCTATAAGAATAATCGGCCTACACTACTAGTCAAAAGTTTTTGAAAAGTAAGATTTTTAATATACCGTATTGACTGAATATAAGACGACCCTGATTATAAGATGACCCCCCTTTTTCCAGATGTACTTTTTTAAAAACCTAATCTTGTTTTTTCTCAGTAAAACACATTTTGTCTTCAATTATTTTCATATTGCATATTTTTCCTATTTTAATTTTTGTTTTGAAAGTATGGTAAAAACTGGTAAAATGTACCAACAATCACATTTAAACGTTAAACATTTTGATATACCATTAAAAAAAAAAAAGTTAGCCCATCTGAATTAGGACATTTAGGCTATCCATCTAATAGTCGCCTACCAAAATCTTATTAACAGTAGAAGTAGAGTTGGTCCCATCAGGCTAACGTGACAGTCACGACTGCAGCTGTAAGGTTTTCTTTCTCTTTTGTTTTCACTCGCGATCTTTACAACACGCATTACATTACGTATTTCATGGCACACTCGTTTTATGCATATTTGGCGCCACCTATTGTTGTGGATGTATTATTGACATGTCAAAGTCTAGACCCTGAATATAAGACGACCCGCGTTTTTTCAGATGTATTTCCAACAGAAAAACATCGTCTTATATTCGGGTCAATACGGT